>NW_028187574.1:0-21000 GCF_964204655.1 Triturus cristatus
CCCCATGCATGCAACAGTTAGTCATTTTGTAGGCCGCTATGAATTATATATTAATGCAAAGGTATTACCATGCCTAGAGCTTGTGACATGTGTTCTACAAAGAACATGAATAAATAAATTTGCTTCAAATAATCTTCAAGGCTAGGTAACAGTCAGGCTCTGCAAGGGTCAGTGGCTACAGTGATTGAAACTCTGCAATTCGCCGACTACATAACAATGAACATAGTGAAAATGACTGGACTAGAAGTCCTTTGCTGAACACCTGAAAGAGAAGATTATGATCTGTAACGCCTTGGGCGCAGGGAATCTTTAAGTGCAATACACTCCAAAATTGGCTTTGGAGAGGGTGTTGCTACTGGAACTAAACCTTAGCCAAGCAAACACAAATGTCTGGATTTTATTCTTCTAAGGAAGCATCGCACAGCGCTCAACTGCAGTGTCATGAAAGATCAGCACAGCAGCCGTATTCCTGTTACTATGATTCAAAATACCAACAGGGCTCAAATTGACAGCATTTTGCTACAAAACCTGTTAAAACTAAAAACAATGTTTATCTACAGCTTGATCACACAAGAAGAATACATAAAGATATGTCATTTAAATACATTTGACTATTGGTAGACTTGTCTAGTTGGACTCAAGACACGTATTGAACCCTTACAAAAGCCCAATCTTAAGACATATTACATTAATAATAGACTTGGATAACATCATTGGTTTTCTGCAGTGTATCCAATGCAAACAAGCTCCTGAGATGGCCATTGTAGTTCCAGAAATAACACAAGCTTGTATGTTGGAAGATAACGCTGTTACCAGACAAACAACAGACAACAAAGTAATTCATCACTCTTGAGGTGGATTCCATAAACTCAGCCTTCAGACAATGGGCTTACCCTTGGTTTTGTAACAAAAGAACTATTACATTTAAACCAGATGATGAAAACCCTACTTTAAGCCAATAGTAAACACAATAACTGACCTAAAGAAAAAGAATACTTTAGCCAATTTGGAACATCAGAGGCATTGGCACATTTAAGAGAGAGATCCGAAAGACCTTAACTGCTTACTTTTCTAACGCTACCTGTGACTTGGTATCAACTAACGGCTTGGAACAAAATCAAAAAAACGATTTTTCTGAGCAGTCATTTTGCATTCTGATAGAAATTTAGAACACATGAAAGGCACAAGTGCATAGCTGGTATCCTCCAGGAATAGCTTATGCTGACACTAAATAGTCATAGGATGTACAGATCACTTCCTTTCCTAACACTTTGTTTTATTGAATACATCACATGCACAGTAACAAATACATTTGCTTTTTATAAAAGCAACCCTTTTGCAGATAGATACTTATTTTATTTAATTTATTGACATAATTTGCATATGCCTGAGCTATCCGAATGAGTCACAAGTGTCGATGTTAAATGATCAATATAAGTAAAAGCTCTTTCACTGGTCAGGGTAATACATCAGAAATAACAACACGGCTGGTGAGAACAATTCTTCATGCTTACAGCTACTCAGTTCAATGTTTCAGATGCATGCCACAACATGGGAAGACCCATTGAGCATCACTTAACCATATGAAAAACATGATATCTTGTGTGGACATGCACCAGGTCGGTCACTCCAACTTGACATGACCACATGAGAATCATCACATTTATATACCACACACGGTTCCAGGGACTCTTGGCGATGGTCCTAGTTATTCCCTGTTGTTTACTGTAAGTGTGTCTCAAGTGCTTTCCTAAAAGCAAGAAAACTGGACAAGTGCCACAGGTGCCCTTATAGGGAGTTCCATAATGCTAAGCCTTGAGCTAAGAACACCCCCCACTTTAGATTTAGAAATTTTATCACCGCCAACATTTTTGCAAAAGGCATGTCACTGCAGTACAATATGGCGGCCTTTAGAAGAGGATAGCATTTAATAAAATAATATCTAGCTTTTGCTATAGAGAAGTAGCAAAGAAATATCTTACTTACACTTGAATGTATACCAAAGGGAGGGGAATTGAGAAGAATTAAATATTATTCTTCTTACCTGTTTCATTGGAAGAAGAAGCCGGGTGGTAATAGTCATTTGAGGCCCCAGGATCAGGAGAGGCATATCCCAAACTTAGACCACTTAAGCTAGAAAAATAGAGGAGACAACAATATGAAGACTTTTGATCATTTATTTTATGGTCATAACAACACATGACAATCTAAGGAATGAAACAAATTTGAGGCATATGTTGAAAACATCTCGGTGTGTGAAAAGGGAAAAAACAGTGGACAACTATCAGCATAGAACCATACCTGCTTATTATTCCCTGTACACAAAGGTACTACCTAGTAAGATTTTGTCTGAATGTGGTGCACCTATTGGTTGCTTTTCCATCCTATTCCCACTATGATAAAGATGTGATAGTTTCACCTAGTGACCCAAAAACAGCAATCAGATTTTTTCTTTTTTTGTGACTTCTATAAGGCCCCAAGGTAAATAACCTTCGTCCCCTTGCTTAGAATTCTCATTTAGATGATGTAGGCCAGCCTTACTACATCTCCAGCTTCTTCAAACTGAACTGGTAATACATGCAGTATGTAGGTTTATCTTAGCCTCTGTCAGGCTGTGCAAAATTGTGGGAAAATATTAAGCAGGGTGACGTGTGCAAACACGCCCTGTGGCGTGTTTTAAGTTGGGGAATTAATTCCTCTTCAATCCTGCGGTCCCCTGGGGGCCAACTAGCCCACCTGGTACCTCCAGTATGTGTCAGGGAGCTGCGTTGTCACTGTTTTCCTGTAAAATAATTGACTGTAATTGTGAAAAAGTGTTGGATAACTATTACAGTGAAGGCATGAATAACTGAAATGTTCCCTTCCAATATAACTGTAACTGTTCTTACCTCAAGTACCCTTTTTGAAATTTGATGATAAACTTTATTATTTTTATATTCACCCGTATTTTCTCCTATCTTTTTCTATGTTGCTTTGGATTAATTTGTTCCTATCTTTTGATGGATATATACTCATTTGAGATATATTTTCATATCATTGACGCGTAATTGGATAGAATTATATTGTCTAAAGTATAAATTGTGAAAATAATTGAGTTTGTAAGCAAATCATAAAACCTTACATATAATTGAGATTCAGAACTACACAACTAAGGGGCATATTATCAAGCCAGGCGATAAAATTATCGCCGCTTTAGCGGCAGAAAACTGACGCTAAAACGGCGATAATGGGCTTGATAATATGCTCTATGGAATTCTAATTGAAGCCCATGTTAAATGTGAAGGACATCTAACCTGGGCTTCAATTGGAATTCCATAGAGCATATTATCAAGCTCATTATCGCCGTTTTAGCGGCAGTTGTCTGCCGCTAAAGCGGCGATAATTGTATCGCCTGGCTTGATAATATGCCCCCATGTATTTGAATAAATCCCTTGAAGGCACCTCTTACCTGTTCATGTATTGATGAGTGACTGCATGTATTAGTGACTGTATGGGTGAGTGGATGTGTGTGTAGACCTAGGAATCATTGAGTGGATATGTAGTAACTGGTATTGGTGTGTCTATGGTTTCGAGAATGGTAGTCTGTATTTTAGAGTGGGTGTATGAAAGGTTGTATTAGGGTGTGAGTAGGTGCATCAGAGATTAAGTGGATGATTCCATCAGTGATGTCATTTGAGATGTCATCAGTGATGTAATCAGTGATGTCACTGTCGATGTTAGGAGTGATGTATGATGTGGCGTCATCAGCAGTGCATTGCGGGGGCGTGAGTCATAGTTAGCTCAGCTAATTATAACGGCTGAATTTCTCTGAGTTTCTCTGAGTGAAATGTCAGACTAACTATAACGTCCCTGAAACCTGTGTTTTCTCATTGAAAAAAATATATATTTATATATATTTTTCTTTTCTTATTTAGAGTTTTATATAGCACGCACTTGACCCGCAGATATCAGGTATCAGAGCCCATTACATGAGCACCAGTTTTGTTACATATGGACACATTCATCATTTTGTTAGGCACGGGGAGATTAAGTGATTTGCCCAGAATTACAGGATGTTGAGCATCCCTGCGGAGACTCTAATCTGGTTACCCAGCTTTGCGGTCGACCACTCTGCCGTAAGGCTACATCCTCTCCCATATGAAGCCTTGCGTGTGGTACTAGGGGAATTGAGGGGGCCATCATGCCCATCATTTTCTCCACTGTCCTCATCGTCAAATGTTTTCTCTTGAACTAGAGGAGACTGTGCTCCACAACTGCTTTGGCTCTTTTGTCAACTGACATATAATTGTGGTCTGTGAGTTCAGGATAGCTCCCAAGAATGTTTTCTTCATGTCTGGGATCTGTGATGATTTTTCATAATTGATGGAGAAACCTAGTGTGTGTATGGCCTGTATGAACTCGTTGATATTCTTCCAGCACTGGGTACTCTTCTTCGCTTTCACTAGCCAGTCGTCCAAGTATGCACAGATGTGTGTTTACTTTAGTTTGAGATGTGTTGAGACTAAAGCTAAGCATTTTGTGAAAACTTGTGGAGTTGACTGTATTCTGAATGGTAGGACCTTGAATTGGTGGTGTGTCTTGTTCACTACATCCTGAGGATTTGTTTGTGCTATCTTTTAACTGGTAGTTGTAGGCAGGCGTCCTTGAGATCGATGATTGACGTAGAGTCCTCCTTTTCCTATCAGAAGGATGACTTTTGCAGCGCTTGCATTTTGCACTTTGGTATTTTAATGAACTTATTTAGTGGTCTTACGTCCAGTATTATTCGCAATGTACTTGTCTGGTTTTAGTTCTAGGAAGTAGTTTGAGTATTTCCTTTTGAGTGTTTATTATAGGGGTACTATTTCTATAGTTTGCTTGCTTAATAAGTCTTTCACTTCCTATTGTAGTCTCCGTATGTCTTCCTTTATTCTCTTCCTTTTTAGTGGTATTGTTGGGAGTAACTTGGTTAACTCTATGCATTAGCCATATCTATTAATATTTAGTATTCACTTGTCATAGATGAACTGTTGCTATTCCTTCAGGAATCCTCTGACTCTATCTTCTACTGGTGACGTATGCTATAGGGTGTTCAGGAAGAGTCACTTGCTTGCATGGTTACCCCCTTTCAAGGGTTCCCCCTCTTCTACTTCTGCAGCTGCAAAGGGCTGTCTGGCGCCTGCACTGTACTGCCATTATGGTGGAGTGGTGGCCTTACTCCGTTGGTGACTTAAGGTTGCGTGAGTGGTGTGTGGCTGTACAACTCCTCCTAAGACTGTTCTTTTCCTCTGGATCATGCCTCCTCAGAATATTCCCTTATACCGAAGGGCTCCCATGGCCTTGGGTCTTACATTGTCTTTTTTAATGCTCAGTAGCGCCTTGTCACTGCCTCTCCAAATAGACTTTTCCCAGTGAAAAGCACGTTCATTATAGCTGACTGGACCTCCTGCTTGAATGCAGAGATTCTCAGCCAAGTGTTTCTGCTTAAGGAGGTGGCTATGCAGAGCTGCCCACTGACAGTTTCTGCTGCATCTGACATGTATTGGCCATTGTCTTTGCTTCATGTAGCAACGTATTCAGCCGCTTTTTCCACTCCTCTGGCAGGTGTTCCATGAGCTCCTCCATCTCATCCCACCCCTATCTAGCAGGGTATTCTAGTAGGCTATCCACTGCGTTGCTGCTGACCTCTCAATTTTTTTACCCTCCATTTCTACTCTCTTGCTTTCATGAGAAAGGGTAGCCCCCCAAATACAGGGCTATATGCTCTCTTACATGCTGTTGCCACAATGAGGGAGTCAGATGGCATGTTCTCCGGACGTAGGTTGTGTCTTTCTAAGAGAAGCAAAACTTCTTTTATACCCTTGGTGTTATGGATTGGATGCAGCTGGTCCTTTGAATGCATCTCTGCCCTGGTCCAGCATATTGGGTAGCATTGTGAGGAACTGGTTACTCTTCTGGTCGGGCAGTAGTGTTTCAAAGAAGAAGCATGCTCTGACTGCCTCTCTTCTAACTGAACCACATAAGTACCTGCAGGTCTCTTGATAACTGCGTTGTATGCAGTGATGTCATCTGGCGGTGATGGGTTGAATGGATAGGATTCTACCCCTTAGTCTGGATAGATGTCTTGCCATTCATCGGTTGGCTCTCTTATTTCTGAGAGTTCTTGTTGTTGTTATTCCTCTAATTTGAACCAATCCTCTTCCATTTCTTCCTGGGGTTCTGGAGTGATTGTGTTTTCCAGTTCAAAGTCGGGTGCTTTGTTGCCTACGGCTCGCCGAATGCCGTGCCAATGTGCCCAGGTCTTCGCAGCCAGAATTGAGCAGCTTTTTGCTGTCTCTCTCCCATGTATTGGAGCCTCTATTGAGGTTGAAGCGGGTTTCGAGGGAGTGTCTCCAGTGGTGTCCCTTGCCTTGGCACTGTGTGGCTCTTCGGGCTGACTTTTACTTATATCGAAGTTTCAGCGCTCCGTCCATCATCTCCTTGTGTTTGCTTTGCTTATATCAAGGCCATGCTGTAGGATATAGGCCTGCCATTTCTGTGGGTGACCCCAGACCCCAGACATAGCAAAACTGGTTAAAGAACGACTAAAGGAGCATTTATGGACGCAAGATTCAGGATTTTAAACATGTTAAAGCGGGAAGTCCAACAGACTATTTCCTAGACATTAGTCTCATTCCAGCTTATGAATCATTTCTTGAGATGCTTCCTGGGCCCATCCCATTGTAACTTTTTTTAAATGGAGGTATGGAGTTCTGCCATTAAACAGTTTTTGTATAAAAAGGGGTGTACAATATTTTAACTCTAACAAGTGTCCTTCACGTAACTTAGCGAAAGAAACTCCACATGATGTTTCCTTTTTCTGTCCTGCTTTTGATAGAGCACGAAAACCATGGATTCAGCCAGTATGGAAACTCCTGGGTTTCCATCATCATGCGCACGCACTATGCACTTTACGTTCAGATACCAGAAAGGTAACTGCTGTTAAGATGACAAAATCTTTGTATGCCACTTGATTCACCCATATGTGAAATGCTAAATCATTGGAGCAATGATATTTTAAAAGCACATTTTCCTCTCTGTATCCTTGTTGAATGCTGCTATAATATTGTCGGAGTTTCTTCTTCTCATGTTTTATGTTTTTTATTGACTGTGATTTTGTGGCTTGTATGGGATTGTGTGTATTTATTGTTTTTCATTATTTTCTTTTTAGCCTTTTAACTGCTGTCCTCTGTTTTATGGATCTTTGTATCAGAAATAAACATTTTGATTGGCTATTACACCTATTTTAAGTGGAGCAAATTAATTTCAGCTGGAGTTTATTATTAAAGTCCAAGCCTTAAGTGAACAATGTTTACAGTCATTCTATGTTGAACAGTCCATTTAAAGGCCTTCACGATGGCAGCATCAATTATGGATCCAGGATTGTTAAATGTAGGCCTGTTGCTTCAGCTCCAGGTCTATTCAACCACATCTTG
Source organism: Triturus cristatus (assembly GCF_964204655.1). NCBI lineage: Eukaryota > Metazoa > Chordata > Amphibia > Caudata > Salamandridae > Triturus > Triturus cristatus. The sequence continues at coordinate 7,455 of NW_028187574.1, forward strand.
TTTTGGGTCTGATGTGCATTTTTGATGTTGAAGTCTGTGGTTTTCCGTTTCTGTCAACCGTCTGTGGAATCAGGCAACAGAAATGCAATGAAGTTGCCCTGGACGTGAACCGGATGCATTTTATTATATAATTGTTAACCGTCTCATTTTGTTGGGGTCGAGACACAAACTTTTTTTTCTGCTACTGTCTGAACATGGCATACCAATACCACAATTAACAGCTATCTCATACCCAAGGCATGTTGCTAGAAGTCCTGTAGATTAGCCAGATTTCCCACTCCTGAAGAAATCCCCTCTAGACCTCTATGTCCGCAGCAACTGCTGGAGCAGCCCTCATCTACCCTTCCTCAGCAAGATGATCAAGAAAGCAGCATACACATCCTCAAGAGAACATCAACAGCAATAATCTATGCCGCTATCTTTCATGCTCCATATATCCTACCAGAGCACTGACTCTGCCAGCAAACAAGTAGTGATCAACCACCTCTTGACCACAGAGAAGGTTTAATTCTACTTCACAACACTTCCATCCTATCCTCATTAACATCCTAACATAGCAAATGAGATTTGCCAGTAATGTCCTCCACTGGCTCTCCTACTACTTATCTAACTGACTTCGGTGCATCGAGATGGGGACCTTGTGATCCCAAAAGCATGACTCACCTGAGGAGTACCCCATGACTCCATCCTGCCACTAAGTATCTTCCAGCTACATGGAGCCCCTTGGAAACTTACTCATCAGTCATATCAAAACTCACCAACAACAGTGACCCACAACTCTATATGAAAGTGTTCTGTGCTCTCCACATTCAGAAACTCAAGCATTGCCCCACCTCATTCAGACCCTGATGTAGACAGAGCACCTACAAGAAATTCAGTCGGACAAATACTGAGTTCCTCAATAAGGAGAACAAAAATGAGTCCAAAACTGGAACAAGAACAGGAATTGGAATGGCCTCAACACTAAACTATCAGACACAGCCAAGTCACTCAGGTTCATCATTGACACCAACCTCTCTGTCAAAGAACAAGTCACCAAGAGGACCTAGGCGGAATGGTACCCGCATTCCCACTTGGAAAAAAAGTGAAAGTGTTTTTTTTGGAAACCGATTCCAGCCCTCATACTTGTGTGTCTGGATTGAAGCAAAGTCTTGCTCCGTAGCCTCCAGATAGTACATGGACCCTCAAAAGGCTTGATACCAGCCATGACAGGTCTTAACAGAGGCCTCAAGAAATGCAGTCAAATCACTGCAACCCTGATGGAACTCCTGTGTCTCCCCTAGCATGTCCAGATCACTTCCAAGACCTGCTGCATCACGTACATGGCAACAACGAACAGCTCCCTCCCTACCCCGCTGACAAATGAAACATTACTGACGCATCTTGACATACCCACATCTAGATCTTCAGACTGGGGATGATAAACTGTAAGAAGGAGAACAACAGGAGGGGAGACTGTTCCATCAACGCAATAAGGATCTGGATCTTTAGAAATGTTCTACCCGCTGTAAATGTCTTTGGATCAGAGTACTGGCTGCAGGCTCTAGACAAGCTCTGAACAGCCCTCCGCTGTCCTAGGCTAGGTTTGCACTATACTAGCACCCATATAGACATGAATACATTCTAAGTTTCAAAATCTCCTTGAGACCTTATGTCTGACACAATTAACAAAAGTAATTTCCCATTATACTCTGAAACAATCAGCGAGCGAATATTGAGAGGCTGAAACCAGATTGGGCTAAAATAACAAACACTTTCTCTAAATGTAGTCTCAGGCTACTATTACATACCTGAAGGTTCAGAAAGGAAGGTAATTTTATTTCCCAACAAATCAACCTAATATTCTAAAGTGATCTGCTGCAGAGGAAATTAAGTTAAAGCACAGACTTGATCATGGCAAATGATGATGCCGTTAATAAAAACAAATCAAAGTGGAGCACTAAGAACCAACACAGCATTTCTGCAAAGCTCAAAATACATTTTGATGGATAAACATAATGAAGTATATTATATTAGGTACTATTGTGTTTAACTAGTTTATAATCCAAAGCTCTAAAAGGAAACATTATTTGCAAAACTGTGTCGGCTGTGAAACTGATGGTTTTTTGCAAAACTCTCAGAGCCATCTAATTAATTTGCAAAACTCAAACTTATCACCGATTGTAGAACTGAAAGTATAGCTATAACTGCAGCATAAACATGAAGCTGGGGTAAATTTAAATATTGAATTCTGGCAAATAAACATGAATCAGTATGTATCTGGCAATGAGGAAGACATAAGAGATGCAACAAATTATTCCTGTGACATTATTACCCCTACTTGGTGGAAAAAATATTTTATTTAACTTTTGTAATAATACTTTATTTTGTCAAGTGATCACTTGTTTTATCCCTTTACAAAACCCCTCCTAGTATGCCTGTTCTTGTCTGATAACATGGATTTTCCTGTATGAACAAGTTACTTACCGTCAGTTTCTCATAGATGTTCTGTCTAACTGCTGGTTCCTCACCTTTTGAATATATCCCATGAGTCAGAATGGATCCCAAAGATCTTTAGCAGTACTCCTGAGAACTAATGGATGGCATTCTGACCCACGTCATACCACGCTATCCAAAGTGTCATCGTTTGCATTGTTTTTAGCCCAGGAAGACCTTACTTTGGGCATGCTATAGCGGTTCTTAATCTTTGGACTTCTATGGGCTGCCACTAAATCACTCCTGGAATCAGCAGACCCAGCTTTAGCAGTTTCTAAGATTTGATCAAGTATAAATCAAACAGATTTATATAAATTATTACATACTTTATTTAATTTGCAAACAAAAGAAGGCAAATAAATCAAAATCATAATTTTAATGTGAATGTTGGAGCTTTTCAAAATGTAGTTTTAGTTCTAAAAGGCAAAGCTATATGTTAGACTCATGCAGTTCACATTGTTTTTTTTACTCCCAATGCCCGCTCTCTGTTTGTAGGCGCATACCAGTGCTGCATCATTGGGGCCATCCATCGTTCGTACTAGATTCAGTTTTCTGTACTTGTTCTGCTCCCATGAATCAAAATCAGGGTCTGTGTGCGACAATTGTCTTTTGGCCTTAGCTCTGAAGTTATTCTACGAAGATTGGTAAGTTTAAGGGGAAATGGCAACCCTATTTATAAACGTTGGGAAGTAACAAATCTGATGATATGCTCATGTTCGCCACCTGTCAAAAGTTAAAAGAGTTCTGGCTTACCGTGGGTAAGACGATCTCCCTCTCATTGGGTATTACTATGGAGGTAAGAACGATCTTAATCATGTTTGGGATAAGGCAACAGGATGCAGGGGACCTATGTTTAATCACATAGCAAATAATCTAATGTTCTATTTAATTTTAATTGCGAGAAGAGAAATCTGCAAATTATATGCTCAAGCCTCTCCACCCTCTTGGCATGCGCGGAGAAACTCTGTGGTCTTTTTGAGAAGATGGCAAGATGAGAGAAAGGAGGGTGGTGACTTTTGGGATATGCTGAGGTTCTGATCAAATGTATTCGTCCAATGATTACATCTTCTTAAAGCAGTCAGGCAATGGAGTAAGATAGATTCAGGGAAGCCCAGTTAATATGCTTAAAGAGGAAAGTCCAATATTTGGAGCACGTGGACCCCAGATACCATAATGGTGCTCATTTCAATAAATGGAAAGGATATGAGGACAAAAAAAATAAAACTAATTGGTAAATTTGGATGTATGAGAGGTGGCTCATTCCAGCAACTGAGAACAGTAGCTCCATTTTGGATCCACTATGTTTCAGGAAGTACCCACTAATTTGAGATTCATGGCCCCAAAATTCAAGTTTCTCGGACTCCGTGTTGGTTTTGCTTTTTAGTAATAAATAGAAAAGCATCATTGAAACAGGCATTGCGGGGTGGATCTTGATCCCTTAAAACCCTAAGGTGGGAAAAAGTTTAGGTTGGTGCCAAAGAAAGTTGATGGATATGTATAGCATTGCCAGCAAAGGTCACTTGGTGGGACAATACACTAGCCAAACGAGAGGGGGACAGAAAGGTGGGCCACTTTGAGTGATAGAAATCGAAGTTAAGGGTATGAAACCACAGGAAAGGAAAACGTCAAGGACTCCTGTTACCATGTTGCCTTTGTGAGGTAACAAAGTAAATCTCTTAGTCTGCAGAGTTAAAGCGCGGGTTTTGGTCAAAAAGCAGTAGTAACAATTTCTCGCCTTTGCCTGCAGCTTGAAAGCTATAGTCCCCAATTCACAGAAAGGCTATTTCAGTTGATTGACCTGATGTGCATATGCATTCCAGGCGAGTCTTTAGATGTGAAATAACTTTCTCCAAGGATGCTTAGTGCAGTGAGGAGGCTAGTACGTGGTGATATTTAAATCAAGCAGGAGTTTGACAATGGCTTATTTAAGGAGTGGATAAGATATAATTGCTTTAATTACTGGTGGATGAATAGCAGAGGGGTGATCATGATCTACACTTTAAAGGGATAGTACAGATGATGGAACATGATGAGACCGATTACAATTGCGTTCGGAAAGCCTCCGTCTGCAGGTCTGAGGCTTTCCGACCGACATCCTTGGTTTAAACTTCGACCGACTTATTACAAAGAAGACGGTTGGATTTAAACCAGCCGGTAATTCCGGCTGGCTTCCAACGGGCAAAAGGAGCCCGTCGTCCAGTCCGAGGCTGCTCATAATCCCTTTAGGATGGTATTTACTGTGCAGGGGTTATAATGTCGGTTTCAGACATGTATTTCATTTTTTTGTTTGAATCTGTTTTTATTGACTTTTAGTTTATATTTACATCAATGTGGCTCTCTCCTGTACTCAACCATGCATTAGAGCACGTATTACTGATGGAAATACATATCAGGTGCAAGGAGGTAGAGCGTTGTAGCAGTCCCTGGGGTGCTTGTCGCACCAGAATGTTCGTGAGTCCCATGAACAGCTCATACCATGAACATAGCAGGTTACAGTACAATGAAAACACAGTTACATCAATACAACGCATGAGGTCTCTCAAACGAATTGGTACGGACTTTTGAACAGATATCGATTAAGTGAAACAGTTAAAAACCCAACAACCTCAACATAGACCGGTGCCAGTATGAATGTGCCATCCCCACCGCCCCCCTGTTCCCCCCTCCCCCATTCTGCTGTACAGCAGCTTAGCTGTTGCTCCCAACCATGTTTCTAGCTGCGCTCTCCCATGGTGCCTGTATAGGTATTGGTCATACGTGGAACACTACGATCTCGCTCGAGCAGAGCTCCCATTGCCTATCCCGGATGTGTATACCTCCCTTCAGTCAGGTATTTCATGTCGGGCTTTCCGACATGGAAAGCCTGTCATGGAAAACCTGTCAGAAAGTGACTTAGGGGGCCCCTAGCAGGGCACCCATCTCTCTGTGACCACTGGTTGTGGGCCTGGATAACACCTATGGTCCCCCCTGTAAATGCCTGCACCATGTGGCAGAGATTAACAGAAACTCCCATTTCTCAATGGGAGCCTGTGCTGAGGCAGGTTTCAAACTGCAGCACAGGCACCCATAGAGAAATAGGACTTTTCGATGCACCATGTGCAGTCGCATCGTAATAGGGTGCGGGACCGCCGACCTATGTTCGTTCGGTTTTCACACCAAGACGGTCACCCCACATCGCACTAGGTCCCTTTATGTCTTATTTAACTTTGCTGTAAGTCAGCACTGAGATTTTCTTGGGTAATGAGACTTGCGAAAGTGGATCAGAAGTAGTTTCCAAATAAATTTCAACCCCATTATCTCCTCTGCGAGACTGGTCAAGACGCTCACATGAAAATTGTTCTCATCCATCAAAACCTATTCCTTTCAAGATGATAAAAGGCTTCACCTTTAAAGCATTATGTCTCATCAACTCTGCCCACTGGTAAAACCCTTTTGCTTTTATCTCACCACTACAGAAAAAGTACAGTCTTTTGAATCTGGAAAACGACAGAACATTAGACAGCCACCAAAATTAGATTTCATGCAAAATCGTAAAAGTTTAACTTCAAAACTAAATAGCAAAGACTAATGCAGCTTCCAGTTAGGAATCCAACTGCAATGCAGCAGCACACATGCCACCTTTCAGCTATGTGATGATTCAGTGCATTTTCTAGGCAACATTAATGCTCATGTCCTAATTAAATCTAGTTTTCTAGCAGCTTTCATCACTGTTCATCATTAAGCCCTTCTCCCAATTCTCACCAATCAAGTGGGATAGAGGGGCACATTTCTGAACTAGAATTTTTAATTAATAATAGGAATAACTTCCTGTATTTATTTCAAATCGATTCCCTCAAACATTTTCTTGTTTAAATGTCAAGTCCCAATTGGATCATGACTCTCAAAAGAAATTAACGATGACCTCAACACAATCATCATCATCAACAACTTGATTTGAGTTTAAATAAACAAACATAACATGCATGTTATAACACACATATAAAAGATGATCAAATTTAGATATTTCATTTCAATGGAAACAGTTAAAAATGCTACTACCAATAAGCAAAAACATTAAAAGTTACTCAAAGCCTAGCCCTAATATCTAACAAGAGATCTTTGTCAAGTGCTAGAGGTCGCTTCCTGGAACCCTATTGACCCGGTTGAGCTTAAAGTGCATGGTGCATCAAAATATGATTTCCTCCCAACTGATCTTAATCTTAAATGGCATATAGAGCTTAAGCAATTGGCTACTGAGTAAACAAGACAACTTCTAGGGTCTGCCCTGCATACTGTCAAGGCATTATGCCCATCATCGAGCGAAAGGAGGTGACAAAGAGGGATAATCCAGTTAACACGCTGTTTGGTAGAAGCCCTGTAGGCGCTCCTCATCCTCCACTGCCTGGCATCTCATGGGGCAAAGTTTGGAAGAGTTGACATTACTGTTCCAGGTGGAGGTAAAAGAAGCAGTTGGTAAAATCCCCAATCTGAATGTAATTTAAAGAGACCTAGACATTGGCATATTCACATAATCCTTGTAATCTTCAAAATAAGTGCCACATTTAAAAGACAGATACAGATCCGTAAGACTGCCCGAAGGAACTGCAGAGATTTTGGATCCAAAGACAACATTCCAGTAGTGATCTTTAATAAGACCACGAGAGCTGCTGGTCATTGATGTCAGGTGATACCAAAAATGTGGACAATTGCAACTTAACCAGTCATGTTCTGGATTAGGATATCCAAGGGATCCTTGGGGCCAGTTAGTGTGCTAAAATGTCAGTAAGTCACTCTCCTTCTGGAGCACGTTGCTTGGTTGTCCATACCTGGAACAGTATAAAACAGGCATAAGATGGGCTATGTATGAACTTTGCCTAATGCCAAGACCAAGCCTTAAAGGAGGTAATGGCGTGTCTTTTGATAGCCTCAACAAGGATCTTAAAAAGGAGTTTTCACATTTATCTAGCACATCAAGATTGCAAAAGCCCCTCAGATCAGAACCATAGAGAGCGGCCCTGCATGGTTGGGCTCTACACTGGTGTAACGAAACTCGAGGGGGCCACCCTGCAAGGCATGTGCAGGGGCCCCCTCTGGGCTCAATCAGGAGCTCTGCTCTGCTGCCCGAGTGCTGTGCTAAGGGGGCCCCCTGGAGCTTGGGGGCCCCCCGCACCGCGTGGGCTGCGGGGGCCTGTGTTACGCCCCTGGGGCTCTATATAGTTCCAGTGCCGGTGAAATAGGAGAGGAAGGGGCTTTATTTTCAAATCTAACAATAGACCCAGCTCTGTGCTTAAGGGACAAAGAGCTTTTCCCTAGCTGTGCAAACCAACCAGTGGAATCTGACAATCTCATCCCTAGTTAATCGCATTCTAGCACCCTTTCTAATTTGGCTCCATCTTAATCCACATTCCCTTTAACATTCTTTCTATGTGTAAATATCATATATTTTGTTTTAGATTTGCTTATTTCAGGGCGGTAGTCATTGCAAAATAGATTGGACTTCCCAAGAGAACATTGAGTCCCAAGGCAGTTTCAGATAAAAGGAGGGAATCATCTGCAAATAGCCAACTTGGTACTTTAGAGCCAGCAAATTTGGGTGCATCATTCACACAATTCATTAGGTAGGGAATAGATCATTGACAAATAATGAAAATAGTGTAGAGGCAAGGACGCACCCTTGCCGAACACCACGCCCCATTGAAAAGTTCTCTGTATTTTCCCCCGGGTCCCATTTGACTATGGCAAGATTATCGGTGTACAAATTTCAAATCAGCATCAGTAGCCCTAAAGAAACCCCAATCTCATAATAACCTCCCAAATGTTGCCCTTGGGACCAGGTCAAATGGCTCTCAGAGATTTACAAAGGTGACAAAAAGCACCCCCAATCAATGCCGACGGCTTTCATTTTAGGGTAAAAAATGTAAAGATCTGATCCACATTACTTGTATTGGCAATAAAGCCTGCTTGAAGGTGTGCGAGAGCCAGTGGAGGGACTGAGTGAGGTAAAGAATAAGTCAGGTGCCTCACCACTGTACGTTCCACTGCTGTACCCATAGCACTTCACTTATATCACTTCACCTATGATGGGGACGCACAGCTGTGCAAGGGACGGGCTCATTACACAGTGAGGGTTCAGCAATTGTTACAGGGGCATCTGGGCAGGTAGTCCAGGCTGAAAAGGAACAGTTGGCAAGGGAGTGGCGCATCGCGCAGTGAGGGTGCAGCAATTGGTACAGGGGCATCTGGGCAGGTAGTCCAGGCTGAAAAGGAACAATTGGCAAGGGAGTGGCGCATCGCGCAGTGAGGGTGCAGCAATTGGTACAGGGGCATCTGGGCAGGTAGTCCAGGCTGAAAAGGAACAGTTGGCAAGGGAGTGGCGCATACGCAGTGAGGGTTCAGCAATTGTTACAGGGGCATCTGGGCAGGTAGTCCAGGCTGAAAAGGAACAGTTGGCAAGGGAGTGGCGCATCGCGCAGTGAGGGTGCAGCTATTGGTACAGGGGTCTCTGGACAGGCAGTCCAGGTTGAAAAGGAAGGCCAGTACAGCACAAATCCATCCGATCAATGCCTACACTCTGCTCTGCTGCTACCGGAGTTCTATCATTGGTTCTATGACACCTGTCGCTCATCAACTCGAGCAAAGCTTGCATGGTGGGTCCCCATTCTTGTATTCACCCTTCACAACAAGCCATAGAGAAGTTCACACACACACACTCTGGAGTCCTCTCCCTGAGTAAATGCAGGACCTCCATGGGGTATATCTGCAAGTTCAAAAATATATGGTAAAACAAAAAAGAACAGAACCACTCTGCATAGGGCTGAGGGAAAAAAAGCATTGGCAAAGCAAGTTGGTCTGTCTTTCATGTGCAACACATGTATATACAAGCATTCACAAATGCTGTTCCATGTCTGGAATGCTCGAATTCTGTTTATCACGTTAAACACTGTCCTACCTGTTTTGTCAATGATCTGAAAAGAGTATCATAAAATGATTGCTTACTCTATGGACTGCATATAGTTGATAAGGAATTGAATGTGACATAAAACGTGATGGATTCAGTGTACTGTTCAGATGTAAAAATGACCCCCGTGCATTCCAAGAAAAGCACTTGCCAGCAGGCGGCGTGATACACCAAAGAGGCAATGGAATGAGGTAAGAAAGTACACTCCTCTCGAAGAGCAAATCCCTCTCTAGATATCTTTTAAAGAATTGGTAACCCTTAGCTAAAAAAGACATTTTTGTTTTCAAGCAAGACCTAAAAGATAGACCTACATATAAATAGCTTAGATATAGCGTAATATCACACATCAAGATGTTTCCTGTTGAGATGTCGGTCACCATACCCACATCAGTATGTGGACTTATTGGAAATTACATACCCCATGACAAGGCATAAACAAGCATTGGGAAAGCCAGGCGGCCTCACCATTATGGCCTATTGGCATTACCAATACTTTTTGGCAACGCTGTGCAAGTTTGCAAACGTTGTACCACATTATAAAAAAAGAAATGTATGATGACACAAGATGCACATTGAGCATATGAGTCATGAGACTAGTGGTGTTGCGTCATTCAGTTGGCATGTTCGTGCATCGCCAAGCATGCAAACACCTACTGATTGGGGTGGGCGCCATTTTCTTACTGTTTTTAAAAGCAGAGTGGCCCAGGAACAAATGACAGATGCTGGAACCTCAAAATAAAAACATTTTAATGAACAATGGGGTGTGGGAGTAACAAAGAAGAAGGTGGGGGGGAAGCAAGGTGAGTTGGTGGTGGAGCAACAGATGGGGAGCAGTACTTACAAGCCAAAGAGGAAGCAACGGGCAGAGTGGGGGGGGGAGGGAGCAACACTGAGTGCGTGGGGTCAGACGCGTATGGGGGCCAAATGCACATGAGGAAGTAAGACAGAGTGCCCTGGAAGGGGTGCCCGGGAAGGGAAGCACACAGAGAGATCGTAAAGAAACATGCCCTCTCAAGGTGTGTTTAAAAACAAAAAGTAGGAATGTTAGCAGTGCAAGGTTACACTTTAGACAATCAAAAGGATGGTAAAGAGGCTATGCTCTAGGGGAGGGACAAACACAAGAAGATCAAGCCACCAAGCAAGCCATCAAACAAGAAGCAAACAAATGAGGGTGACACTAAAGCCTAAAGGATGTAAGCAATAGCTGGTCCCTACACCCACTGTTTACTTTTGGTATGGTCCACAAGAGGTTTTGGCTACAAGCAAAAATATTTTTGGATTCAAAAAGTACACTTTGCTAAGCAGTTCTTGACACTGAAAGGAACTATTGTGTGTGTGAATGTGCTGCTTGCTCAAGGGTACAATTGTGTCACTCACAGTAAAGTTATCAAATGGCTGAAGTGGGGGAGTCATTGCTCCATGCTTTATAAAACTCCAATTGATTAGGAGGGCCGGTTGAGAGACCCAATAAGTATATTATATAAATAATTTTAATAAAATGAGAAGGTCCCGGCTAACACCAGATCTAAGAAGGTCAGTCCTCTTTCTACTAGGCTGAATCAAACCTTTGCACCTACTGGCATGCAATTGCCCGAGGTTAGCTGTGAGATGGTCTTGGCCTCATGAGGTGTTTATTCCAGACTGTTCCCAGACGTACAAGCAACATTATTCATTTATTAGAGCGAGTGGAAATGGCACATGCAGAAATTGAACAAATGATTTCTTTCTAATGGTGGGGTTTGGGCTTTTAGCTCATTCTATAAAGGTGGCCTTTATTCTCATAACAAGGACTAATATAAAGAAAGGAAGGCTGCTTTCTAGTCGATAAACCTTGACACAACCATTGACTTAAACTGCGTCTGCATGTCAATTCTGTGTCTGAAAATAGATTTCTAATAGTGCTTAAACGCTGCAGTTCATTGTTGCACACAGTTGTAACAGGAGTGGCGAAATGGCACTGCTAATGTAATGTAGGATGCCTACATTGCCATGGTTACTATAAAAGGCGAGGTTTGTGCTGCCACTTTAGAGGTGGGGTACATACAGATAGGATTAGGATTAAGAAGCTAATGCAATTGGAAAAAAACATTGTTATTGTGGTAGATTGTCATCGAAATAAAGCTTCATCACTTCGAGCGTTGTCAGACCGAGTACCGAGATGAGACCGGTCACCTCTGCTCACTTCCGCCCCTTCACCACTTCGAGCATTGTCAGACCGAGTACAGAGATGAGACCGGTCACCTCTGCTCACTTCCGCACCTTCACCACTTCGAGCATTGTCAGACCGAGTACAGAGATGAGACCGGTCACCACTGCTCACTTCCGCACCTTCACCACTTCGAGCATTGTCAGACTAAGTACTGAGGTGAGACCGGTCACCTCTGCTCACTTCCGCACCTTCACCACTTCCAGCGTTGTCAGACCGAGTACAGAGATGAGACCGGTCACCTCTGCTCACTTCCGCACCTTCACCACTTCGAGCATTGTCAGACTGAGTACAGAGATGAGACCGGTCACCACTGCTCACTTCCGCACCTTCACCACTTCGAGCATTGTCAGACTAAGTACTGAGGTGAGACCGGTCACCTCTGCTCACTTCCGCACCTTCACCACTTCGAGCGTTGTCAGACCGAGTACAGAGATGAGACCGGTCACCTCTGCTCACTTCCGCACCTTCACCACTTCGAGCATTGTCAGACCGAGTACTGAGATGAGACCGGTCACCTCTCCTCACTTCCGCACCTTCACCACTTCGAGCATTGTCAGACCGAGTACAGACATGAGACCGGTCACCACTGCTCACTTCCGCACCTTCACCACTTCGAGCATGGCCAGACCGAGTACAGAGATGTGACCGGTCACCTCTGCTCACTTCCGCACCTTCACCACTTCGAGCATGGCCAGACCGAGTACAGAGATGAGACCGGTCACCTCTGCTCACTTCCGCACCTTCACCACTTCGAGCATTGTCAGACCGAGTACAGACATGAGACCGGTCACCACTGCTCACTTCCGCACCTTCACCACTTCGAGCACTGTCAGACTAAGTACTGAGGTGAGACCGGTCACCTCTGCTCACTTCCGCACCTTCACCACTTCGAGCATTGTCAGACCGAGTACAGAGATGTGACCGGTCACCTCTGCTCACTTCCGCACCTTCACCACTTCGAGCTTTGTCAGACCGAGTACCGAGATGAGACCGGTCACCTCTGCTCACTTCCGCACCTTCGCCACTTCAACCATCATATTTGTTGTCTTTTATAATGTTTGCCTGCTCGTCATTTAGTTTAACAAGCGGATTCGCATTCCGCCATCCCTTATTCTCAAGCAAAACTGCCATTTTAGACCCTTCATGACTTTTGTGGGCTTTGAAAACTGACTCTCCTTTCGCTGCTCTCATTGTTCTTTTTCACCAATACTTAATCCGCAGGCATCACATTCCTTTCCTTCGCAGGTTTTACATTGTCAAAATACTTCTTACTGGCATTCGGTTTGTTTCTCGCATGTTAAACAATGTCTACTAAATCCAACACAGTATTGCGGAGGCTTACTTTATCACCCAACCGCCAAAAAGCACTTTGATGCCTCATCAGGGGTAATAAGCGCTATATAAATACAACTACAACCAGGCAAGATTCAAAGCAGATAATGGTTTCCTACCTTTCTACAAAACGAATGGGGGAACACAGGTTTCCCATCCCATCCTCCAAAAATGTGGCAGATTCTTCTCAAAATAAAGCTTCAGCAATGCCAGAAACGTTCATTAAGTGTGAGTTTACTCCATGAAGGACAGCACTGCAACCTTCAAAGTGCCTGCTCACATCTACCCATTCTAGAACCTCATACTTTATGACATGGACATGTTCCAAATAAGATGCACGAGGAAAGAACCTGGAAGCTGCATCCCCAGGTATGCTATGGGTTAAAGAACGGAATGTGTCCAAGGCTGTGACTGCATAATGAGGGTGGGTGGAATACAACCGGCAACATCATGCTGATGGGTCCAGACGTGTTAGGCTTTTTCAATCACATCATACTAGGCCAGGAGATGGTTTTCACCATCAAAGGATAGAAACACTGGGACCTCGTTTTATAATTGCAGAAACCGAAATCATTCCCACTGATTGGTCATTA
>NW_028187574.1:21200-54200 GCF_964204655.1 Triturus cristatus
TGCAAGAAAATGTTTATTTAAGGATTTAAAAAATAAACAGGTACGAGTCATAAAAAGAATCATTAAAAAGGGGAAAGACATCTTTCTAGGGGAAGCTGTACGTACATCACTGTGTCATTTGTTTTCACAATCTACTTACTCGACAAGACCTACAAACAGACAACTTTCTCACACTATCAGACACTCGCAGGCAAAACAATACAACACAAGGTGCTAGTGACAGTATGCAGATCTGCTTCCAAAATCTGGGGGCCCAAACAGTGCACAAAAGTATCATTTTGAGAAGGTAAAATCTCAATCTTGAATAAGGACACATGGATTCTACATCAGGAAGGGGCGCTTTAATAAGCAAACATCCCATCAGTTTGGTAGAATTTTAACATTCATACATTTAGGGTGAGAGGAAACATTTAGGTTTTGTCTGGGATGGGCACCGGTGAAAAGTAGGAGTACAGCCATAAGCTAAGTTTGAGGTTACTCATGTCAGTTGCATTTAGTTTCCATCCTGGAAGCACACACATTTGCTCCCAATACAAGGCAGGAGTAAATGGATCACAACATGTTTGATTGGGAGTGTATAGACAGCAGGGGTTTCTCCACCAGAATATTTGCATGTTAGAGTTACAGGTTGAAATACACGTTTAAACATGGACAATCTCTGGTCTGGACAAAAATCTGGATATGCCAATATGAGAAAAGAGAGTCCTCCCTGAAATGTACACAAATACTTGTAGGATTCTGTGGAACTTCTGACAAGTCCAACATTAGTTCCAAGCTAAAGGAGCAATGCTTACAAGAGCAAACCTTAGAGATTTCCAAATGCCCCTTCATGGATCAGGCACACAATGGGGCAGATTTATGTTGCACTTGCGCCACTTTTGCGCCGCCGTTGCGTCACTTTGTGACGCAGCAGCGGCGCAAATCCTGCGCCATGGTGCGGGGTATTTACAACGTGACGCATCTGGGAGATGCGTCACGTTGTAAAGCCCTGCGCCACATGTAGGCGTTCCAGGGCAGGTGGGGGCGTTCCGGCGCAGGAACGCCTCCTAACAGTGGCTGAGTGAAATCTACAAGATTTCACTCAGTGACTTTTAGGCCCATGCTGCGTCAAAACCCTGCGCCTGCTTGAAGCAGGCATAAGGATTGACGCAGCATTGTACAGATAGGGCCCCCCAGAACATTGCTGGAGCTGCGTCGCGCTTGCGACGCAACTCCAGCAATGCGCCACTTTTACGGCACAGATGCGTCACACATCTGTGCCGTTTTTGCCCCATGGTGCGCCGCATTATAAATGCGGCGCATCCATGGTGGCGCAGCTGTGGCGCATAATAATTGGCGCATCCCTGCTGATATGCAGGGATGCGCCAGTTAACATAAATCTGCCCCAGAGTGCGCTGCACACCTTTGCAGGGGGAAGCATGGATGAGCAGCCATGAGGAACTAGAGCAGCTTAACCACCAAGAAGGGCAAGGCATTCTCAAGACAAATTGCACATGCCTCTTCTGCATGAAGAAAAGGGATTAATAAAGCATTTCTTTGCTGAGCTTTTACGAGATAATGAGCATTCAAGAGGTGAAGACAAGTTGTTGCTCTATACACATTCTAATTGCGATTTCTTCTCTGTCTCGCTTGTTCTAAACCTAAATATAAGGCCTCAGGCATCTGCCATGATTAAGTCCCTTAGAGTGGAGAGTCCCAGCTAAATTGCTCAGCGCAATGCAGTGATGCAAAATGTAGTGCCATGCCATTGTGCAACTTTAATTCTAGTTGCCACTACTGTTATGAGCGCTCTCAAGACCACATACTTCGAGCAGTGTTTCTTTTTTTTTAAAAGGTCGTTTCTGAGCACTCTACTAAACAAACCAGAACAAAGCTGTTGATTTAAAACATAACCTGAATGTGCAGGGTTGTTGGCCACCCGTACTCCACAAACATCAGAGTGTGATTTACAGCTGACAAGTCCGAATCACAGGCAAGGTCGACTGAGCAGGTATCTTTCTGCAGTCAGTAAATGGAGTGCTATTGATTTGCTAAAAGTAGTCGTGAATAAAATCTTCTATTTATACATGGCCACTTTCACTGCTGTATAAATTAATACCTATATTTGTGTCCATATTTAGTATGAGGTTTCACCCTGGAATCAAAGCCCTGCAGGGGAACTGTACGTTTTCATTGAGAGAGCCCCTATTTTAGATTTAGTGAATCTACAGAAGAGCTGAGATATAAAATGAATCTAAAAACAGCAGCATTCTAGACATGGCTCCTATATAAAGACCAATAGCCATTGAAGATGTTCTCGAGCTACTACCGTTGTAGGAGAATAGTCGCAAAGGTGGGAGGGATGCTCCCAGTTAGGACACCAAAGCAAGTAGTAGATTCCAGTGGCGGCTCCCCCATTAGGGCGTTGGGGCGTTGCCCCACTGCTTTCTCGCGGTGCGAGAAAGGCAGAAACATAAATTGTAAAAAAACGACCATTTATGTTTCTGCCTTCTCGCATTGCGAGAAAGCAGAAGTGCCTCTGTGCTTGGTTGGGGGCGGGAGCGTGGGCGGGTCCTGCTCGAGGGCAGGGGGGAGTGGCTTACCCACTGTTGTAGATACTGACTGTTTGGCCGTCGGCCCTGAGCCTACCAAACAGTCAATACCCACAACAGTGGGTAAGCCACTCCCCCCCTGCCCTCTAGCACGACCGCCCACTCTCCCTTTTTCCCTATGCGGGAGAAAATGGCGCGGCTGGGGCGCTCTCCCCAGCGCCTCACCAGCATTGAGATTGGTGGAGGGAGGCGGCCTTTCCGGTTGACGAGGAGCGAGGCGGCCTTTCCAGTTGACGAGGAGCTGCAGGAATTAGCGCAGGACCGGACGGCGGGAGTCTGAAGTCGTCGGACCCATCCAGAAGCTCAGTAAGTTAAAAGTTTTATTTATATTTTGAACTGAAGTAAGTTAATAATTATTAAACCCCTCCCGCCTCCCCCCATACCCCACCTGACGACCCCATTTCCACCCCCCCGCCCGTAATGCTGGCCGCGACTGAATATAAGCACACACACATACAAGGCGATATGAAAAACATTCCTATTTCTGGCTTCTTGTGCACACAGACGTTAAACATAGATACAGAGCTGGGGTCAAATGCGCCGGTTCTGTTGTGAAATTATGATGTACATATTGTAATATAAGGACTCCACCATCATAAAGCGCCTTTAAAAACATGTTTCTTCGCTCTTGTAACACAAGCGTCGGACGGATACACACGGGCCCCAGGGGTCCAACTCTTCGATTCTGAAATGAAGTTACAGTTTAAATATTCAGTAATATACGCACACCGATCTCTGTAAGAGAGTTGAGTATGTCACAATAGGCGATACGATTCCGTCTTTATTTAGCTTGTCAACGGAAGGTGATTTATACCGCTATCTTTTTTTTAAAAGTAATTTTTTATTAGGCAATTACACTGCCGTGCATTGTCCAAGCTTTTCGAAACTGGAAACAGAAGTGTCAATGTGTTTAACAAATCTAGAGAGTGAAGAGTATTAACAATGATAATGTTCTTATTCCCCTCGGTTGTCCAATTAGAAATATACACTTGTCTAAAAGTAAAAACAAAATCCATTGTTTATAGAAATAAATTGTTGAGGGTTTGTACAAACACGTGCACAAAAGCAACGTCTAGCGAGAGTCACAAAAGCAATTTAAATCTATATATATATATTTTTTTTTTATTGGTAATTTTACTTGCAGCAGGAGAGAAATGAAAATGTGTGGGCTTCTGTGATGTAAAGAACCGTAACAAGACAATGACATGCTAATATCTTTATTTCGCGCCTTTATTTGAAATATGCTTTCCAGCTGTAAAATTCTGTATCACGTCTCTTCGTCACTAGTGAGTGCGCTAGGATTTCACTCCTTCAGACTAACAAAACATTACTAGACAGTTTGGTCGACTCCCATGTGTATAGAATGAGTGAGTGGCTGATTGTTGATAGTGCCTCTGTCTGTCAGGCAGCTGCAGGATGCTTCGCTAGAGTGACAAATGGATGATAAAGCTGAAACAGGAGTAATAGGACCCTTTCCTTATACAGGAAAGTAGTAGTACCTTATTACCTTACCTTTGCTTGTCGGTGCAGGCAGGTAAGGAGCAAGGAATCTGTCCTAGTCCTGTGAAATTTTCGGAACTGATGTTATTTACCGGTGATGTCTTGAAATAAGCCCGGACATTCGGTGTTGATACAGTATTAGGTAATTGCACTATTGTTTGTCAATATTATTGATGGATCAGGTACATTCTCATTAGATTGTCTGATTAATGTGATGTTATAATGCTTTCGTAACGCACTCAAACTGTATATATTTAATTTTTTTAAGCTGTAACAAGACACAAATATAATGAAACGTTAATACTGTGTTAAAAACGGCAGGGAACCACCTTCCAGGAGAGTGACTGGCAGATATTAAGATTTTGATGAAAATTGTCTTAAGTATGTATCATTCCCTGAAGTTTGGAAATGCAATTCGTACCTCCTTGATACTGAGCACTTTCAACACTATCTTTCGATATAAGTTTTTACGCCCCACCACTTTCAAATGTCACCAGCCGCCACTGGTAGATTCCCAGGGCAACTTGTATCAACTAGTGCCAAGTGCATACCAAGGTCTAAATAAAGTAGATGAAATATCAACTAGAGGGGGAAATGCAGTGGCGGCTGCTACCTGGAAGCAGCAGTGGGGCGGGTGGTGGGAGGGGCAGAGGGTGAGTTAAAAAGAAATCACATACCTACCGGCCGGCCATCTGGCCAGCCGCCACCTCTCCTACATCCTCTTCCTGGCTTCTTGGTGGAGACAGGAAGCAGGAAGCACCAGGGCTCCAAGGCTCCCAGCTGCCAATCACAACACTGAGCGTTGTGTGGCTGGAGCGGTGGGCATGTTCCCCACGCAGGCTGTAATGAAGCCTGCATGGAGAACACAGTATGTGTGCATGACTGTTTTGGGAGTCCCGAGAGGGTCGGCCAAGAACTCATGCTTACATAGGGAGTGCAAACCACTCCACCCCCTGCTCTGGGAGCAGCCCCACCCCACAAAGACGCCGCAATGGGGAAAACTAAAATGCTAATAACCTTGAGTTATTATTTTATTTTTCCTTTTCTTTACACTGCAAAAAGCAGTGGTGATGTTCCTCCACCTTAGTGGAGGAGCCACCACTGGGGGAATGTGGTAGGAAAGGTAAAATATGAACTAACCACAGAAAATATAAAACACACAGTGTATGTATAAACATGTGTTTATTTATCACAAAACACTCACTAACACATTGGTGTATCTCCTACCTAGTGATATCAACACAAATACACAACAATACTTCAATTGCAAAAGGTAAGTAACCAAAATAAACAGTGGTCTCCAGGGGGAGACCAAACCATATACTAAGAAAGAGGAATGCGGACTGCAACTGAAGTTGGGACTTTGACCAGGAGACTCAGAAGAGCTGGGGACATAAGGAACCACCCAAGGTAAGTACCCAGGAACCCCATCATGGCTGTGTGCCGAGTGGAAACACAGCTACGTACTCGATAGAAGTCAACAGGGAAGTCATAGTTGCAGTTTTGAAGAAGGGCTCTTCCCAGTGGACCCTGAAGAAACCCCATTGAAGACAGAAGGTTGGAGAGTCACCCCACCCAACGATATCCCAGGAAACAGGATATCTACACCACGGAAGCCGGGTACAAAGGTGTGAAGTGACGTCAGAAACCGCCAAAGACCACAATGGAGGACTTCAGTAAAGATGCAGCTGGCGAAGAAGGTGCAAGAGTGCAGTGTAATCTAAGAGTGGATTCTTGAAGAGAAGAACCTGTAAGCAGAGGGGACAGAGTCTACACCACTCATAGTGACCAGGAGGCACTAAAGTGCAATGCCCACCAATGTCAGAAGATGCAGGAGCAATGACGGTGACCTTCTCGCTGCAACTATGAGGACCAGGCGGCGCTGAGGAAGACCAAAAGCTGTGAATGAGCTTTCCCACATCAGAAGTCGTGAACCAGGGGTTAGGTGTCTGGCAGGAGCACCAACAAGCCTTGGCAGCAGCAATAGGCGTGGAAAAAGATGAAAGAGCAACGTTGGGACTAGCAAGGTCCAAGGGACTCACCTAGTGCAGGAGAGTCAAAGAAGGCCCAGAGAAAGCAGGGCAGCTCACTGAAGCAGTAGAAGACCCTCAAGAGGACCCACATGCCAAAGGCACAGGAGACACAAGAGGACCTTGAGCAGCTCACTAAAGAGGAAGGCCAACTGTGCAGAGGATGTAGTGAGGATGCTGATCTTGGCAGAAAGCGATGCTGGAGGCTAGAGCTTCTTGTAGTCCAAAGATCTCTGAAGTGCAGAGGCAACAAGCCTTGGCAACGGCAAGTCAATGCGGTGCCCAGGGGTGTGGTCCCAGCAGTTCCGACGAGGGATACTGGCCTCAAAATTCCACAGAGGACAGGTCATGCCTAGATCGAGCTGCAGAACCACCACCTGTGTGGCTCAGCCTTTTGAAGTCCATGGGACTTCAGGAGCAGCAGACTGGTCAGCTTCATTCCGAGAGAGATTACATTGGGTGTCCTTGATGCCCACAGGTCTGTTGAAGATCCTGGAAGATGAACAGACACAGAATTGCAGAACAGCAAGACCAGGAGCAGCAGGAGTCATAATAGTGACCATAATAGTGGTGGCGCACCACCCTTGACAACTGTGTGACTACGGGGGTCACCATCTTCCCTTGTGCCAGTTCGGGCGATTCAAAAAGTGAAACTCGATCTTAAATAGGACAGTGTGTTTGGACAATACCAAATTATACAGGTGGAGTAACCTTAAGCATATGGATATACTAGGGTTTGATTTCCAGAAAGGAAATCTAGTATAGGGATCTGTCAGTCCTGATGAAAGTCAGTAGAGACACGGATTCTAGCTGAAACAGATCGACCATTATGCAGAACGAAGGGGTGAAGGGTGCATAATACACTCATTTCACCACCATCTCAGGGTATCAATTACCTTTTTAATTCTGACAAGGGAATCCAAGAATAGAAATATTATTGGGATATCCCTTAGTTCATTTTAGACTTATTATCTGCACATTTTCTTGGATCCTTCTTTTCCTTTTCTATTTGTTTGTATTGTCTCCCCCACCCTATTGCTCCGCCTGAAGCGTTGGTCTGCGCTGAGGCGTCGCAGCAGCCCTATGATGAAGCATGCCACAATTTGTTGTGGGTGAGGGCAGTTTTACAAAGTGATGTGCTTTGCTACTTCTTTACTGTAGATTGTGACTATAAAAATATTGCGACTATAGGAACCTTACTTCTTTCCTGTGTGTTGCTGCTTACCTAGAGGAGGTCGAAGTAAGGTGCTATCCTCCTCCCCCTTCCTTGTGTGTTGTGCCCAGGTACACAACCTGGCTCTGCCCTTTCTGGCACTTTGTGGCATTGACAGTGAGGCCTGCCTTTTGCAGGGCCTCTAGAACATTCCTGAGGTGGGTGAGGGGATCCTCCCAGGTGAGGCTAAAGACGACAATATCATCTGGATATGCTGCACTAAAGGCTTTCAGACCTGTGAGAACTTTGTTCACCAACCTCTAAAATGTGCCAGGTGCATTCTTCAAACCAAAATGCATTACAATAATTTGATAATGCCCACTAGGGATTGAATATGCTGTATTTGGCTGGACATTCTCAGAGAGTCTATTTGCCAGTGTCTTGCTTTCCCCTTTCAGATAATACAGCTCCCACACGATGGCTCAACACTCGGCGAAGCAAAAGACATAACACAAAACAAACAACACCTTTAGAAAAGGGTTTTATTTTACAAAATGCAAGGTCTCTCTCTTTTAGAATAAGGCTTGGGATTTTATTTTACATAATGTTCTCCAACAGAAAGGCTTTCCCAGATGCCAAATGAAAAACACTCAAATATATGTAGAGATATATATGTTCATATGCAAGCAAAAATATAACAGCTAAATGCATGAATAATACTGATGAATAAACAAGCAGCAAATAATATGAGATAAGACTCAAGCAAATATACTGGACGTCCTGCAAGAGATCAGAAAGATATATATATATATATATACATCAAATGATTACTTTGGATGTGCACCTCAACTCACTCACACATCACAAAGAAAACACCTCAAATGATCAAAGCCACTGGCCAAACATCACAATGGCAATAATCAAAGCTCAACACTTCAAATGACCACAGCCACTGGAACCACGCATCACAATGGCACTAGTCAAAACTCAAGGCTTCACCTGGTGCAAACACTGCTTCTCAGCCCACTCCTGACTGGGGAAGGTAAACAGCCGTGGCTGAAAGCCTCAGCAACCAGGGTTCCATGCTCCGAAGTAGACGCGTCCGTCCCCGTTCGGATTCCAAACTCCCGGTTTCTAAGTCAACAACCCTCAGCTTTATAATCTCAAAACACACTAGAAGGTTCGGGAGAGACCTCCCCCCGCCCCAGAGGAATCTTACCAGAACTGGCCAGCTTCCAAGCAAGCACTCCCATGGCAGGAAGTGTGGTACTTTAAAATTTGGGACCGCGTAGGAGGCAGGACCCTACCCCTGCCTATTCCGGTATTAGCAAACCCCGAATGGCCAATGCAGTATATACAAGTGCCTTGCATAACTTTTTATCGATAAATGCACTGTGTATACGATATTATACATTGACTTCGCGGGTTCCATCTTGGAGCGGTGGCCATCTTATGGTTGCCCTCACATAGGCTACACATTACGAACAAGCACAGGCCTTCAGATTACATGTGCTTTCTATTTGACTTCTCTGTGACCTGTGCAGCTTGGCTCCGCTGCCCCAGGTCAGTCCGGTCCCACGAGCTCCCCGTCCTACGGCCACCTGTGATTAGCATCAAGGTTTGACACACCATAAAGCCTTTTCATCCCACACAAGCCTCCGGCTAATCTCTTTCTCACCTGACTCTTCCTGCTTTATGGCTTGTTTTACAAACAGGAGATGCCCGTGTTTATTGGGGGCTGCTGATATCTGATGTGGGATCTGAGCCTCGCTGGGTAAATAATTGTGGGCTGGCTTAACTGGAATGTGGGATGGTCATCATGACTCTGCCTTTTTGTTTGTAATGAATACATGAATGACCATATCGTAAAACAAGGAATGTGTGCCTGAAGCATGATATTTTGTATATAAGGAGAAGGCCGTTTCTGTAAGTTTAAGCAGTCTCCTGAGAACATACATTGTGTTGTACTTCTCGGATACCTGTAATTGGTCTGCAGCCAATAAACTGATCTTTGACTTCACCCAGAAGACTCTGTGTTTCTGTAGGTCTGAAACAGGAAGAACCCGAAGTCTTAGGGTGTGTTCCCCTGCACCGCTGGGTTTTTAAAAACCCAGTACTTCAGTTGGCGCCCAACTCGGGGCGATTTCAGCGGTACCAGCCCAAGCCAGAGGTTCGTGAGGAGCTTCGTGTGGAAATTCCGGAGGAAGGCCGCCACTTCATCGACCCCTGCATGTCGACGTGGTCCGAAAGTCTTTTCTGCGAGGTTCTCCGCGTCCCGACGGCTACGAAGGACTGCTGCCCTGATTAATCGCCCTGTTTTGGACCCTTGACGATTTTGTAGAGCGAAACAATCGAGAGAGTCTTCTGGTGACGCCATCGATCATCGATATTCAGTTAAGTATAAGTGGAGCGTCTCCCAGTTTGTTTGGTATCCTTCGGGAATTTGGTATCCTTCGGGATCGCTTTGATTTGGAACTTGCAAGTGCCAAAGCCAGAGGACTCGTGTATTCACGAGACTATCGTATTCGATAATCCTTTGAAGTTTGAAACTAGACTAGTGAGCGAAGATGCCTGGTTCTAGTGTATTTGGAAGATTGTTTTGTTTGGGTTGTAGAAGGGATTCCCAGTTAGAGGATTCATGTCCGGTTCCTCCAATTGGAACTCCAACTTATGAGCTTTATGTAAAACATGGCGTGGGCCCCATTGCATATAATGAAGTATGGATCCGATACACCAGAAAGGACGGTGTTTTAAAATGGCCCCGAAATGGTAGTTTCGTTACAGATAACTTAGATAATTTGGAAGTTAAGTTGTTTAAAAAGAAAGCCCGGCCGGCGATGTTAGATTCTTTCCGCCTATGGCGAAAGGAAGCCAAACAGAAGGAAATTAAACTAGCGAAAAGGAATAAGAGAGAAAAAGGTATGTCAATGATGCAAGCAGCTGTGCAATTTAAAGATAATGAGGAGGTACAAATGAATGAGCAGTTACATAGACAGCGCAAACTAGGGATAGATAAATGTTACCCTGTTTTGTCACCCCTACCACAAGATGAGACAAAAGAGAAAGAGAAAGATTCCCTAATGTCCCATTTGCTAAGTTCGCCACCCCCGTATGCGCAAAATGCCACAGCGCTTCCACAGCTCGTAAATGTGCAGCCTCCGGTTAATGTGCCGCAAGCCTTCCCACAACCGCCAGCTCCTCCTCAGCTGGCTCCTATCCCTGCAGTACAGCCCTCTCAAGGGCTGCCAGTTTTGTTACCTGTTGCCCCTGCGCTTCCTGCGACTTTGCCTAGTACGTCAGCTGCCTCCCCTGGCGCTTTTCCTTACACTACCCAGGTACCTGTATCTGAATCCACTTTTCTTCCCTCTGTCTTTCCCCCCGTTTTTGCCTCAACTTCTCCTTCAGCACGACAACGACTAGCTAATGTAGTTACTAGCTTAATGTCGCCTCTCTTTGGGTCATCTAGTATGACCCCTGGTTTACAACGTAAGCAGTTGCGTAGTCAGCTGCCTAATCCTGAAGAGAAAGAGGTATTAGATCATATGGCGCGTAGGTGGATTGTTTTCCCTTCACTCTATGAGGTGGAATCAGTTGTTAATGTTTTTCACCAATGGGACGCCCCAAAACACAGGTATGTGTTTGACAAAATGTGTGAATTCCTCTGTGAGGAATTGGAGGATCATGGTTCAAACACAATCCCGCAGGAATTGTGTCGCGTGCCATTTGATTTTGGAACAGGTACAATTGTGGGTCCCGATGTAGATAAAGCAGTTGCGACTTTACTGTCCTTCAGGAATGGCGATTGTCAACAATCATTGTTCGAACAGGAATTCCCTGTGGGGAAAAAGGTAAAAGCGCGCCAATATCCGATGCGTGAGGTTCCTCCAGTTTGGAGACCTGCTGATCCAAATGCTAATCCAGCTGTTCCAGCTCATTTTCAGTGTGTTTGGGTACATGTCCCATGGAAGCTTTCTGAGGTGTTAGCGCTTAAACAGACATTGCCTGACCCCCGTAAAAACCCTACAGGATATTATAAGGAGTTATCACAAACTGCAGAATCGTGTGTCATGAATCTGGCTGATATAGATATGTTGTTTGGGAATGTTGTTCCACAGCCTTTATGGGGATCCATTCGTAATACGGATCATGCTGCAGAACTAGGGGGCACATGGGCTAATATCGTTGCCGCAGACACTAGACAAGTTGGTGGTGCAAAACCTGAGCCCCTCGTAGCAGACCTCCCTGGTAGAATTATTACCTACATGAAAACTATAATGCCCGCGATGCGCGTAAATTGGTATAAACTATCCGCATGCAAGCAGAAGAAAGATGAGACAGTGTCCGATTTCTTTACAAGGTTTGAAGAAACGTTTATCGACCACAGTGGTCAAGACATGAGTACGGAAGGTGGCCAACGGTTATTTGTGGATAAATTTGTGCAGAATCTACTCCCCGAGTTGTGTAAGAAATTAAAAGATTCAGAGAGTTCTTGGGCCGTTTCCTCTTCAGCGCAAATACTGGCTACTGCACAGTATTACGAAAATAGAGATAAAGACGAGAAGGATAGAACAGACAAGAAAACGAAAGAACTGAAAACGAAGGTCCTTTTACAGCAGGCTTATCCGTCACGTGGAGGACAGAATAATTACAGGCAAACCCAAGGTATCTATCAGCAACCCCAACAGTTTCAGAATAACCAGCAAATGAATGGGTATTATCAACCACGTATCCCTGTAGGTCCCAATCAATGTTCATATTGCAGAGAGGAAGGTCATTTTAAGTATAGTTGTCCTAAATTAATGCAGCGTACTAGTAATGCGTATGGCGCAAGAGGTAGAGGTGGTCAGCAAGCTCCTAGAGGTAGAGGGCGTGGAAATGTTCCCCAGAACGCGCGTCCTCTTCCGCCTCAAAATACCATAAATAGCTTTGATCAGCAAGCTAATGCAACTGGTAATACAGCTCAGTACTATAATAATGTTTATTATGCAGAAGACGACAATGTGGAAGGTAATGATTACTAGGACAGCCATAGACAGAGAGAGGGAGTTGTTTCAGTACCAGTGGATCAGAGTGGACCATATGTTAAAGTGACTACAGCGGGTGTAACAGAGCCCTTTTTGCTGTACACTGGTGCTGCAAAGAGTTCAATTATGCATTCAAAACTCCCTGGCGCGCCTTTGTCTGGCGAAATGAATGTTTCAGTAGGTTTTTCTGGCGCCCCAGTTAGGAACCCGATTTCTAGTCCTATGCCACTTTCTGTTGGACCTTGTGAGCTAAAAGCACCCCTCATCCTAACAACAGGTTGTGGTGAAAATCTGTTAGGGTTGGATTTGCTAAAAAGATTGCATGCAACGCTATATTGTTCTCCCTCAGGAGTACAACTTACATTAGGTAAGGAAGTGATTTCCCCGGTGTATTTGTTAAAGAATGCAATGCCACCTGAATTGTCATCCCTTCCGGATGTCCTTTGGGCTACTGGTCCCAATGATGTGGGTCTCTTGGAAATACCGCCATATGTGGTCACTTTAAAAGCCAATGTCAGATTGCCACGCATTCCCCAGTACAAGATCTCCAATGAAGGTCAGAAAGCGTTGTTAGCAATTGTCAGCGATTTGATTAAAAAGGGTGTAATTGAAGAAACAAGAGGCAACGTTTGCAATAGTCCTGTTTTACCTGTCGTAAAACGAACGGACCCTTCACAGCCACCTGTCTACAGATTTGTGATTGATCTTAGAGAGGTTAATAAGATTGTTGTGCCACAGTTTCCAGTGGTCCCTGATATAACTGCCTTGTTAACTATGATTCCAGCCTCCGCTGCATGGTTCTCAGTGATCGATTTAAAGAATGCTTTCTTTAGCATCCCAATTGCAGAGGAGAGCAGGGACATTTTTGGCTTCAGTTTAGGAGGCCGAAGCTTCCGCTTTAAACGCGCTCCACAGGGCTACTGTGAAAGTCCATCAATATACAGTCAAGCTTTAAGAGCGCAGCTTGATGCACTTGTTTTACCGAGTGGCGCTATCCTCATTCAGTACGTTGACGATTTGCTAATCGCCGCGGATACTGAAAGGATTTGCAAAGAAGCTACATTGTCATTGTTGCGTCATTTGTCTGCCTTCCATCACAAAGTGTCTCTCTCAAAACTGTAATATTGTCGACAAGAAGTGACCTACTTAGGTCATCTCTTATCGAAGGAGGGAAGGAAACTGACCCCAGAAAGAATTCAAGCCATTGCACAATTGAGCGTGTCAAGAACACAAAGAGAAGTGCGTGCTTTCTTGGGCATTACTTCATACTGTAGGCACTGGATACCGAATTTCTCTTTGCTGGCAAAACCTCTGTTAGCATTAACATGTAAAGACACACCGAATCCTATCCCATGGTCTGAGGAGTGTCAGAAAAGTTTTTGGGAATTGCGTGATGCATTATGTTCAGCTCCTGTGTTGGGTACCCCTGACTACAGCAAGCCTTTTACATTGTATGTTCATGAAAAAGACGGTTGCGCATTATCAGTGTTAACACAGCCTTTTGGCGACAGACCGCGTCCATGCGCATATTTTTCGTCAACCTTGGACCCGGTAGCTAGGGCATTGCCAAGTTGTCTCAGAGCTACAGCTGCAGCAGCTATGTCTATTCAACAGTCTGCTGGACTGGTGATGGATAATACATTGATTGTTATGGTTCCACATGCTGTGGACACATTGTTAAACAGGACCAAGATACAGCACTTAACTAGTGCTCGATTGTCAGGATACGAATTGACACTGTTAGCAAACCATATACACATAAAGAGATGCAACACGTTGAATCCAGCTACATTATTGCCGATTCCAGCAGACCTAGATGAGATTGAGCAACATGATTGTCTGTTCAGAACAGAAGAAGAGACGAAAGGGAGAATAGATCTTAAAGATACTCCCCTGACTGAGTGTGATGGTACCTTATGGGTGGATGGTTTGTGCTTCAAGCTTCCGAATGGTGATACGACTGCTGCATATGCTATCACGACTTTGCACACGATTGTTGAAACTGCACGAGTGCCACATAATTCGGCTCAAGCAGCAGAGTTAATTGCCCTTACAAGAGCATGCGTGTTGTCTGAAGGAAAGAAAGTGAACATATATACTGACAGCCAGTACGCCTTTGGCGTGGCTCATAGTTTTGGGCGATTGTGGAAAGAACGTGGGTTCCTGACTTCGCATGGAGCTAAAATTCAGAATGGCAAGTTGGTGAATGATCTCCTTGGGTCACTGACCTTACCGTTACAAGTTGCGATTATGAAATGCAGTGCGCACAAGAAAGTCACTGATGATGTTGGTCGTGGTAACGCGTTTGCTGATGAAATCACGAAAGAAACGGCAAAAGATGTGAAGACTCGAATGTATGTTGCAGGCCCTGCAAGATGGGTTGGTGATGTTGGAATGTGTGAAGACACGATAGAGAGTGTGAAGTCCCTTCAAGCTGAAGCCACAGAGAAAGAGTTGAGCAAGTGGAGAGAAAGTACGGGTAAATTGGATGAGAATGGTTGTCGGGTTGATTTGTCAGAACATCGGCGATGGTTGTTACCTGATGCATATGTGCTTCCAGTGGTTACTATGGCACATGGAATGGCACATATCAGTATGAAAGGAATCTGTAAGTTGTTGGCTCCAGTATGGCAGAATGCTGGAATTCCCAAGTGTGCAGAGAATGTGGTCAAGAATTGTATGGTATGTTTGAAATACAACCCTGGTAGGGGAACCCCAATTCCAGCTGGTCATTTTGCGCCTCCATCATATCCATTTGAGGTTTTGCAGCTAGATTTTATCCACATGGAAAGGTGCAACAACTTGAAATATGTACTGGTTGTTGTTTGCGCTTTTTCAAAATGGATAGAAGCATATCCCCTAAAAGACAACACTGCTTTATCCACAGCCAAAGCCCTTGTGAAAGAATGTTTCCCTAGGTTTGGAATGCCAAGAATGGTGTGGAGTGATAATAGGAGTGAATTTGTGGGTCGAGTGATGAAGAATGTGTGTGAGGGATTAGGGATAAAGCAGAAATTTCACGCTGCAAATCACCCCCAATCAGATGGATTAGTAGAGTGCTACAATGGCACTCTGAAGCTCAAGCTGGCCAAAATCCAGGCGAGCTCCGGCCTTAAATGGCCTGACGCTCTGCCTTTAGCACTCCTATCCACCAGAATGACCGTGCATTCACGAGTGGGACTTAGCCGATATGAGGTCATTTTTGGCTGCCCGGCCAATATATGGGGTGTGCCAAGACCGACAAAATTCAGCGAAATCGAACATCCAGTACTGCTTGACTATCTGTATGAATTGATGGCTAAATTGCGTGTTTTACACCAACAGGTGCATGATACTCTCCCCCAGGCCTCTGAAGCTCCAGGACACCCTATCAACCCTGGCACGTGGGTTCTCGTGAAGAACTTCCAGCGAAAGAGCAACGATGAGCCCCGTTGGATCGGCCCTCACCTCGTACTTCTGTCGACAAGATCAGCGGTTCGAGTAAAAGGGAAAAAGAATTGGATTCACGGTGCCCACTGTAAACGGATCCCTTTTGCCTCTACCATATGACCAGTGGGTCCAGGAGGGTATCGCTGATTCTGAAACAGACACTGTACCTCGTTTTGTACCATTTAGTGATGCACGCGTAAGAGGCACAACTTCAGAACAAGAGAGTGACGATATTTTACAAGAAGCTGTGCCACCGTCAATTCGATTGGACACCACAGAGCCTGAACTCTTGTTTCAAGACCAGACAGTAGCTGGTAGAAACCGCTACAACCTGAGACCAAGGCCTATGGACAAATAAAAATTCCCTTCCCTTACTATTTTTTGATATTATAGCTCTCCCATCTGAAGAACTTTTTGATTTTTGTTTTTCGAACCACCATCCGGGTTCAGCCGCAGGGTCGTGGTGACAAGACTTTGGGGTACAGGCCAAAGACGTTAGGTCAATGGTTCTGGTTGGTCTAGGGCGTTCCCTGGACTGACAGGTGTACTCCTTAGCGGAAGATACTCACCCGCCGCGAGCGGCATGATTAGAGGATGGAGTTTTTCAAGATGGAGAGACTCACTGAGGAAATGAACTTTAAAGCGAAAATATGTAGAATAATGAAGAGCAAACGTTTTGTATTATTATGTTTGTTTATACTATGTAGTATGATGGTGTTTACTATAGGTTATGTATTCTTCTCCTCTCAAGAGCCCTTTGCACCCACTGTACAGCCTATACCTCCTCCTACTGTCTCCTTGCACTCTTTCCACCCTCTGCCTGAACACGAACAAGCTAGACGTTCCGAGTTTGTAAACAATTCATTCATTCAGCTCCTGCACCAGCACCAACTAGTCATGAATACAACCAATTGCTGGGTGTGTGGTTTAATGCCACATACCATTAACAAGGGTATTCCTTATCTAGTGCTGCCGCTTAGCTATAATGGATCGTCATGGGCATTCCAGACCATGTTCCTTTTTGCACTAGATGCCTACTCCCCGCGACAACCGCGTTCCATCAGACCTAGCACAAATAATAAAGCCTTAATGAAAGGAGTTGCCGATATGAGCAGAGATATCGACGCATACTCATCTATTCCCAAGGATGAATTGCGAGCTTATGTAGGGTGGAACGCGACGGGGTATAGTATCAGTCTGGGTGAAAGACAGCGGAAAATTTCATCCCCAATTTCGTTCGTACCCCACATAGGTCGGTTCTGTTTACAAGGTAATGGTCAGAATCCAAGAGCTCAACTGGAGAGAAGTGACTGTACTGAAACGTACACTTTTCCAGCACAGTTGTCCCCTGCGTTTTTGGCTGCCAAGGGTACATATTTTGTCTGCAATGACCGAGCATATACATGGTTGCCCCCTGATTTCTCGGGCACATGTTATATTGCCAATCTGCTACTGCCAACATTTACTGCTGCCTCTGATTATCACAAGACCAGAGTTGTAAGAGGCGTGATTATTAAGGAGGATACTGCCAGTCAGGAAGCGGGAGACTTCTTTTTGGGTTTCCTGCCGTTTTGGGGACCGATGGTCAATAGTAGGAACCTGAGACAACTGACACGTGTGGTTGAATCCACTGTTAATGTTACGGCTGGTGCCCTTGGTAATTTGACAGCTGAGCTCCAAGCGGATCGCCTCATGACTTTGCAGAACTGTATGGTTCTAGACGTCATACTTGCAGACCGCGGTGGGGTATGTAAGGTCATCCAATCTAGCTGTTGCATTTTCATACCAGATAACGCTCCAACAGTTTATCAGGCCATCTCCAAACTTCATAAAATATCTGAATACATACATGTGGATAAAGGAGATTGGTCACTGGTGTGGTGGTTCTGGGAACTGATATCTGCCTGGGGTTGGAAGATTCTGATGGTCATTCGAATGATCTTAGCCATTCTTTTCCTGTTCTGTCTGTGTATACAGTGTGCTCCTGCGATATGTGGCCTCTGTGCTACATTATGTGTAAGGAAACCTGTATCGAGGGACGAGCTAAGTAATAGGATGATGCTACAGCAACATCTCCATGACTTCATGAATATTGACCTAGACTCGGATTGATGTGAGTATAGTTATTGCCTATGTAAGGGCAAAAGGAGGGTCTGTGGTACTTTGAAATTTGGGACCGTGTAGGAGGCAGGGTCCTACCCCTGTCTATTCTGGTATTAGCGAACCGCGAATGGTCAATGCGGTATGTACAAGTGCTTTGCATAACGTTTTAGCGATAAAACGCACTTTGTATACGATATTACACATCGACATCGTGGGTTCCATCTTGGAGCGGTGGCCATCTTATGGTTGCCCTCACATAGGCTACACATTACAAACAAGCACAGGCCTTTAGAACACATGTGCTTTCTGTTTGACTTCTCTGTGACCTGTGCAGCTTGGCTCCGCTGCCCCAGGTCAGTCCGGTCCCACGAGCTCCCCATCCTACGGCCACCTGTGATTAGCATCAGGGTTTGACACACCATAAAGCCTCTTCATGAACACAAGCCTCCGGCTAATCTCTTTCACACCTGACTCTTCCTGCTTTATGGCTTGTTTTACAAGCAGGAGATGCCCGTGTTTATTGGGGCCTGTTGATATCTGATGTGGGATCTGAGCCTCGCTGGGTAAATAATTGTGGGCTGGCTTAACTGGAATGTGGGATGGTCATCATGACTCTGCCTTTTCGTTTGTAATGACTACATGTGAATGACCATATCGTAAAACGAGGAATGTGTGCCTGAAGCATGATATTTTGTATTTAAGGAGAAGCCCGTTTCTGTAATTTTAAGCAGTCTCCTGAGAACATACATTGTGTTGTACTTCTCGGATACCTGTAATTGGTCTGCAGCCAATAAACAAGATCTTTGACTTCACCCAGAAGACTCTGTATTTCTGTAGGTCTGAAACAGGAAGAACCCGAAGTCTTAGGGTGTGTTCCCCTGCACCGCTGGGTTTTAAAAACCCAGTACTTCAATTCCATGACATTCCATTCTATTCCATGACATTCCTTACATGACATTTATGACATTCATGACATTCCATGATGTGACATTCCTGACATTCCATGACATGACATTCCTGACATTCCTGACATTCCATTCCATGACATTCATGAAATTCCATTCCATGACATGACATTCCTGATATTCCATTCCATGACATGACATTCCTGATATTCCTGATGACATTCCTGACATTCCTGACATGACATTCCATTCATGACATTCCATTCCATGACATGACATTCCTGACATTGCATTCAAAGACATGACATTCCTGACATTCCAATATTGACATGACATTCCTGACATTCCAATCCATGACATGACATTCCTGACATTCCATTCCATGACATTCCTGACATTCATGACATGACATTCCATGACATTCCTGACATTCCTGATATTTCATGACATTCATGACATGACATTCCTGATATTCCATGACATGACATTCCTGACATTCCATTCCATGACATGACATTCCTGACATTCCATTCCTTGACATGACATTCCTGACATTCCATGACATGACATTCCATGACATTCCATGATATTCCATTCCATGACATTCCATGACATTCATGAAATTCCATTCCATTCCATGACATTCATGACATGACATTCCTAATATTCCATTCCATGACATGACATTCCTGACATTCCTGATGATATTCCTGACATTCCTGACATGACATTCCATTCATGACATTCAATTCCATGATATGACATTCCTGACATTGCATTCAAAGACATGACATTACTGACATTCCAACATTGACATGACATTCCTGACATTCCAATCCATGTCATGACATTCCTGACATTCCTGATATTCCATGATATTCATGACATGACATTCCGGATATTCCATGACATGATATTCTTGACATTCCATTACATGACATGACATTCCTGACATTCCATTCCTTGACATGACATTCCTGACATTCCATTCCTTGACATGACATTCCTGGCATTCCATTCCATGATATGACATTCCTGACATTCCATTCCTTGACATGATATTCTTGATATTCCATTCCATGACATTCCTGACATTCCATTCCATGACATTCCTGACATTCATGACATGACATTCCTGACATTCCATTCCATGACATGACATTCCTGACATTCTATGACCTGGCATTCCTGACATGACATTTATGATATTCATGACATTCCATTCCATGACATGACATTCCTGACATTCCATGACATGACATTCCTGACATTCCATTCCATGAC
This sequence comes from Triturus cristatus, assembly GCF_964204655.1. Lineage (NCBI taxonomy): Eukaryota > Metazoa > Chordata > Amphibia > Caudata > Salamandridae > Triturus > Triturus cristatus. Next base: position 41,220 of record NW_028187574.1, read on the forward strand.
ATTCCTTTCCATGACATTCATGACATGACATTCCTGACATTCCATTCCATCACATGACATTCCTGATGACATTCATGACATGACATTCCATTCATGACATTCCATTCCATGACATGACATTCCTGACATTGCATTCCAAGGTATGACATTCCTGACATTCCATTCCTTGACATGACATTCCTGACATTGCATTCTAAGACATGACATTCCTGACATTCCATTCCTTGACATGACATTCCTGACATTCCATTCCATGACATGACATTCCTGACATTCCATTCTATGACATTCATGACATGACATTCCTCACATTCCTGAAGTTCCATGACATTCATGACATTCCATGACATTCATGACATTCCTTTACATGACATTCCTGACATTCATGACATGACATTCCTCACATTCCTGAAATTCCATGACATTCATGACATTCCATTCATGACATATCATTGCATGACATTCCTCACATTCCATTCCATGACATTCCATTCCATGACATTCCTGACATTCCTGATGACATTCCTGACATTCAGGACATGACATTCCATTGATGACATTCCATTCCATGACATGACATTCCAGACATTGCATTCCATGACATGACATTATTGACTTTCCATTCCTTGACATCACATTCTTGACATTCCATTCCATGACATTCATGACATTCCATTCCATGAGATTCCTGACATACCATTCCACGACATGACATTCCTGATGACATTCCTGATATTCATGACATGACATTCCATTCATGACATTCCATTCCATGACATGATATTCCTGACATTGCAATCAAAGACATGACATTCCTGACATTCTATTCCTTGACATGACATTCCTGACATTCCATTCCATTCCATGACATTCCATTCCGTTCCATGACATTCCTGACATTCCATTCCATGACATGACATTCCTGACATTCCTGACATTCCATAGCATGACATTCCTGATATTCCATTCTTTGACATTCATGACACGACATTCCTGACATTCCATTCCATGACATGATATTCCTGACATTCCATGACCTGATATTCCTGACATGACATTTATGACATTCATGACATTCCATGACGTGACATTCCTGACATTCCTGACATGCCATTCCATGACATTCCATTCCATGACATTCATGAAATTCCATTCCATTCCATGACGTTCATGACATGACATTCCTGATATTCCATTCCATGACATGACATTCCTGACATTCCTGACATGACATTCCATTCATGACATTGCATTCCATGACATGACATTCCTGACATTGCATTTCAAGACATGACATTCCTGACATTCCAACATTGACATGACATTCCTGACATTCCAATCCATGACATGACATTCCTAACATTCCTGACATTCCATTCCATTACATTCCTGACATTCATGACATGACATTCCATGACATTCTTGACATTCCTGATATTCCATGACATTCATGACATGACATTCCTGATATTCCATGACATGATATTCCTGACATTCTATTCCATGACATGAGATTCCTGACATTCCATTCCATGCCATGACATTCCTGGCATTCCATTCCTTGACATGACATTCCTGACATGCCATGACATGACATTCCTGACATTCCATTCCATGACATTCCTGACATTCTATTCCATGACATTCCATTTCATTCCATGACATTCATGACATGACATTCCTGATATTCCATTCCATGACATGACATTCCTGACATTCCTGATGACATTCCTGACATGACATTCCATTCATGACATTCCATTCCATGACATGACATTCCTGACATTGCATTCCAAGACATTACATTCCTGACATTCCTACATTGATATGACATCCCTGACATTCCAATCCATGTCATGACATTCCTGACATTCCATTCCATGACATTCCTGACATTCCTGATATTCCATGACATTCATGACATGCCATTCCTGATATTCAATGACATGACATTCCTGACATTCCATTCCATGACATGACATTCCTGACATTCCATCCAATGATATTCATGACATTCTATTCCATGACATTCATGACATTCCTGACATTCCATTCCATGATATTCCTGACATTCCTGATATGACATTCCTGACATTCCATTCCATGACATGACATTCCTGACATTCCAAAACATGACATTCCTGACATTCCATTCCATGACAATCCATTCCATTACATTCCATTCCATGACATTCCTGACATACCATTCCACGACATGACATTCCTGATGACATTCCTGATATTCATGACATGACATTCCATTCATGACATTCCATTCCATGACATATTCCTGACATTGCAATCAAAGACATGACATTCCTGACATTCTATTCCTTGACATGACATTCCTGACATTCCATTCCATTCCATGACATTCCATTCCGTTCCATGACATTCCTGACATTCCATTCCATGACATGACATTCCTGACATTCCATAGCATGTCATTCCTGACATTCCATTCCATGACATGATATTCCTGACATTCCATGACCTGACATTCCTGACATGACATTTATGAAATTCATGACATTCCATGAAGTGACATTCCTGACATTCCATGACATGACATGCCTGACATTCCTGACATGCCATTCCATGACATTCCATTCCATGACATTCATGAAATTCCATTCCATTCCATGACGTTCATGACATGACATTCCTGATATTCCATTCCATGACATGACATTCCTGACATTCCTGGTGACATTCCTGACATTCCTGACATGACATTCCATTCATGACATTGCATTCCATGACATGACATTCCTGACATTGCATTCCAAGACATGACATTCCTGACATTCCAACATTGACATGACATTCCTGACATTCCAATCCATGACATGACATTCCTAACATTCCTGACATTCTATTCCATTACATTCCTGACATTCATGACATGACATTCCATGACATTCTTGACATTCCTGATATTCCATGACATTCATGACATGACATTCCTGATATTCCATGACATGATATTCCTGACATTCTATTCCATGACATGAGATTCCTGACATTCCATTCCATGCCTTGACATTCCTGGCATTCCATTCCTTGACATGACATTCCTGACATGCCATGACATGACATTCCTGACATTCCATTCCATGACATTTCATTCCATGACATTCCTGACATTCTATTCCATGACATTCCATTTCATTCCATGACATTCATGACATGACATTCCTGATATTCCATCCCATGACATGATATTCCTGACATTCCTGATGACATTCTTGACATTCCTGACATGACATTCCATTCATGACATTCCATTCCATGACATGACATTCCTGACATTGCATTCCAAGACATTACATTCCTGACATTCCAACATTGACATGACATCCCTAACATTCCAATCCATGTCATGACAATCCTGACATTCCTGACATTCCATTCCATGACATTCCTGACATTCCTGATATTCCATGACATTCATGACATGCCATTCCTGATATTCCATGACATGACATTCCTGACATTCCATTCCATGACATGACATTCCTGACATTCCATCCAATGATATTCATGACATTCTATTCCATGACATTCATGACATTTCTGACATTCCATTCCATGATATTCCTGACATTCCTGATATGACATTTCTGACATTCCATTCCATGACATGACATTCCTGACATTCCAAAACATGACATTCCTGACATTCCATTCCATGACATTCCATTCCATGACATTCCTGACATTCTATTCCATGACATTCCTGACATTCTATTCCATGACATGAAATTCCTGACATAGCATTCCAAGACACGACATTCTTGACATTCCATTCCTTGACATGACATTCCTGACATTGCATTCCAAGACATGACATTCCTGACATTCCATTCATTGACATGACATTCCTGACATTCCATTCCATGACATGACATCCCTGACATTCCATTCTATGACATTCATGACATTCCATTCCATGACATTCCTGATATTCTATTCCATGACATTCCTGACATTCAATTCCATGACATGACATTCCTGACATTCCATTCAATTACATTCATGACATTCCTGACATTCCATTCCGTGATATTCCTGACATTCCTGATATGACATTCCTGACATTCCATTCCATGACATGACATTCCTGATATTCCATGACATGACATTCCTGACATTCCATTCCATTCCATTCCTGACATTCTATTCCATGACATTCCTGACATTCCATTCCATGACACGATATTCTTGACATTCCATTCCATGACATGACATTCCTGACATTCCTGATGACATTCCTGACATTCCTGACATGACATTCCATTCATGACATTCCATTCCATGACATGGCATTCCTGACATTGCATTCCAAGACATGACATTCCTGCATTCCAACATTGACATGACATTCCTGACATTCCAATTTATGTCATGACATTCCTGACATTCCATTCCATGACATTCCTGATATTCCATGACATTCATGACATGACATTCCTGATATTCCATGACATGACATTCCTGACATTCCATTCCATGACATGACATTCCTGACATTCCATCCAATGACATTCATGATATTCCATTGCATGACATTCATGACATTCCTGACATTCCATTCCATGATATTCCTGACATTCCTGATATGACATTCCTGACATTCCATTCCATGACATGACATTCCTGACATTCCATGATATGACATTCCTGACATTCCTGACATTCCATTCCATGACATGACATTCCATTCTTTGACATGACATTCCTGACATTCTATGACATGACATTCCATGACATTCCATTCCATTCCATGATATTCCATTCCATGACATTCCATGACATTCCATGACATTTATGAAATTCCATTCCATTCCATGACATTCATGACATGACATTCCTAATATTCCATTCCATGACATGACATTCCTGACATTCCTGATGATATTCCTGACATTCCTGACATGACATTCCATTCATGACATTCCATTCCATGACATGACATTCCTGACATTGCATACCAAGACATGACATTCCTGACATTCCAACATTGACATGATATTCCTGACATTCCAATCCATGTCATGACATTCCTGACATTCCTGATATTCCATGATATTCATGACATGACATTCCTGATATTCCATGACATGACATTCTTGACATTCCATTCCATGACATGACATTCCTGACATTCCATTCCATGACATGACATTCCTGACATTCCATTCCTTGACATGACATTCCTGACATTCCATTCCATGACATGACATTCCTGACATTCCATTCCTTGACATGATATTCTTGACATTCCATTCCATGACATGACATTCCTGACATTCCATTCCATGACATGACATTCCTGACATTCCATTCCTTGACATGATATTCTTGACATTCCATTCCATGACATGACATTCCTGACATTCCATTCCATGACATTCCTGACATTCATGACAAGACATTCCTGACATTCCATTCCATGACATGACATTCCTGACATTCTATGACCTGGCATTCCTGACATGACATTTATGACATTCATGACAATCTATTCCATGACATTCCACGACATGACATTCCATGACATGACATTCCTGACATTCCATTCCATGGCATTCCTTTCCATGACATTCATGACATGACATTCCTGACATTCCATTCCATGACATGACATTCCTGATGACATTCATGACATGACATTCCATTCATGACATTCCATTCCATGACATGACATTCCTGACATTGCATTCCAAGATATGACATTCCTGACATTCCATTCCTTGACATGACATTCCTGACATTGCATTCTAAGACATGACATTCCTGACATTCCATTCCTTGACATGACATTCCTGACATTCCATTCCATGACATGACATTCCTGACATTCCATTCTATGACATTCATGACATGAAATTCCTCACATTCCTGAAATTCATTGACATTCATGAAATTCCATGACATTCATGACATTCCCTTCCATGACATTCCTGACATTCATGACATGACATTCCTCACATTCCTGAAATTCCATGACATTCATGATATTCCATTCATGGCAAATCATTCCATGACATTCCTCACATTCCATTCCATGACATTCCATTCCATGACATTCCTGACATTCAGGACATGACATTCCATTCGTGACATTCCATTCCATGACATGACATTCCAGACATTGCATTCCATGACATGACATTATTGACTTTCCATTCCTTGACATCACATTCTTGACATTCCATTCCATGACATTCATAACATTCCATTCCATGAGATTCCTGATATAGCATTCCACGACATGACATTCCTGATGACATTCCTGATATTCATGACATGACATTCCATTCATGACATTCCATTCCATGACATGACATTCCTGACATTGCAATCAAAGACATGACATTCCTGACATTCTTTTCCTTGACATGACATTCCTGACATTCCATTCCATTCCATGACATTCCATTCCATTCCATGACATTCCATTCCATTCCATGACATTCCTGACATTCCATTCCATGACATGACATTCCTGACATTCCTGACATTACATTGCATGACATTCCTGACATTCTATTCTTTGACATTCATGACATGACATTCCTGACATTCCATTCCATGACATGATATTCCTGACATTCCATGACCTGACATTCCTGACATGACATTTATGACATTCATGACATTCCATGACGTGACATTCCTGACATTCCATGACATGACATTCCTGACATTCCATTCCATGACATTCCATTCCATGACATTCATGAAATTCCATTCCATTCCATGACGTTCATGACATGACATTCCTGATATTCCATTCCATGACATGACATTCCTGACATTCCTGATGACATTCCTGACATTCCTGACATGACATTCCATTCATGACATTCCATTCCATGACATGACATTCCTGACATTGCATTCCAAGACATGACATTCCTGACATTCCAACATTGACATGACATTCCTGACATTCCAATCCATGACAGGACATTCCTGACATGACATTCCATGACATTCCTGACATTCCTGATATTCCATGACATTCATGACATGACATTCCTGATATTCCATGACATGACATTCCTGACATTCCATTCCATGACATGACATTCCTGACATTCCATTCCATGCCATGACATTCCTGACATTCCATTCCTTGACATGACATTCCTGACATGACATGACATTCCTGACATTCCATTCCATGACATTCTATTCCATGACATTCCTGACATTCTATTCCATGATATTCCATTCCATTCCATGACATTCATGACATGACATTCCTGATATTCCATTCCATGACATGACATTCCTGACATTCCTGATGACATTCCTGACATTCCTGACATGACATTCCATTCATGACATTCCATTACATGACATGAAATTCCTGACATTGCATTCCAAGACATTACATTCCTGACATTCCAACATTGACATGACATTCCTGACATTCCAATCCATGTCATGACATTCCTGACATTCCTAACATTCCATTCCATGACATTCCTGACATTCCTGATATTCCATGACATTCATGACATGCCATTCCTGATATTCCATCACATGACATTCCTGACATTCCATTCCATGACATGACATTTCTGACATTACATCCAATGATATTCATGATATTCCATTCCATGACATTCATGACATTCCTGACATTCCATTCCATGATATTCCTGACATTCATGATATGACATTCCTGACATTCCATTCCATGACATGACATTCCTGACATTCCAAAACATGACATTCCTGACATTCCATTCCATGACATTCTATTCCATGACATTCCATTCCATGACATTCCTGGCATTCTATTCCATGATTTTCCTGACATTCCATTCCATGACATGACATTCCTGACATTCCATTCAATGGCATTCATGACATTCTATTCCATGACATTCCTGACATTCCTGATGACATTCCTGATATTCATGACATGACATTCCATTCATGACATTCTTTTCCATGACATGACATTCCTGACATTCCATTCCTTGACATGACATTCCTGACACTGCATTCCAAGACATGACATTCCATTCATTGACATGACATTCCTGACATTCCATTCCATGACATGACATCCCTGACATTCCATTCCATAACATTCATGACATTCCATTCTATGACATTCCTGATATTCTATTCCATGATATTCCTGACATTCAATTCCATGACATGACATTCCTGACATTCCATTCAATTACATTCATGACATTCCTGACATTCCATTCCGTAATATTCCTGACATTCCTGATATGACATTCCTGACATTCCATTCTATGACATGACATTCCTGATATTCCATGACATGACATTCCTGATATTCTATTCCATTCCATTCCTGACATTCTATTCCATGACATTCCTGACATTCCATTCCATGACATGACATTCCTGACATTCCTGATGACATTCCTGACATTCCTGACATGACATTCCATTCATGACATTCCATTCCATGACATGACATTCCTGACATTGCATTCCAAGACATGACATTCCTGACATTCCAACATTGACATGACATTCCTGACATTCCAATCCATTCCATGACATTCCTGACATTCCTGATATTCCATGACATTCATGACATGACATTCCTGATATTCTATGACATGACATTCCTGACATTCCATTCCATGACATGACATTCCTGACATTCCATCCAATGACATTCATGACATTCCATTCCATGACATTCATGACATTCCTGACATTCCATTCCATGATATTCCTGACATTCCTGATATGACATTCTTGACATTCCATTCCATGACATGACATTCCTGACATTCCATGACATGACATTCCTGACATTCCTGACATTCCATTCCATGACATTCCATTCCATGACATTCCATTCCATGACATTCCTGATATTCTATTCCATGACATTTCTGACATTCCATTCCATGACATGACATTCCTGACATTTCATTCCATGACATTCATGACATGACATTCCTGATATTCCATTCCATGACATGACATTCCTGACATTCCTGATGACATTCCTGACATTCCTGACATGACATTCCATTCATGACATTCCATTCCATGACATGACATTCCTGACATTGCATTCCAAGACATTACATTCCTGACATTCCTACATTGACATGACATCCCTGACATTCCAATCCATGTCCTGACATTCCTGACATTCCTGACATTCCATTCCATGACATTCCTGACATTCCTGATATTCCATGACATTCATGACATGCCATTCCTGATATTCCATGACATGACATTCCTGACATTCCATTCCATGACATGACATTCCTGACATTCCATCCAATGATATTCATGACATTCTATTCCATGACATTCATGACATTCCTGACATTCCATTCCATGATATTACTGACATTCCTGATATGACATTCCTGACATTCCATTCCATGACATGACATTCCTGACATTCCAAAACATGACATTCCTGACATTCCATTCCATGACAATCCATTCCATTACATTCCATTCCATGACATTCCTGACATACCATTCCACGACATGACATTCCTGATGACATTCCTGATATTCATGACATGACATTCCATTCATGACATTCCATTCCATGACATGATATTCCTGACATTGCAATCAAAGACATGACATTCCTGACATTCTATTCCTTGACATGACATTCCTGACATTCCATTCCATTCCATGACATTCCATTCCGTTCCATTACATTCCTGACATTCCATTCCATGACATGACATTCCTGACATTCCTGACATTCCATAGCATGACATTCCTGACATTCCATTCCATGACATGATATTCCTGACATTCCATGACCTGACATTCCTGACATGACATTTATGACATTCATGACATTCCATGACGTGACATTCCTGACATTCCATGACATGACATGCCTGACATTCCTGACATGCCATTCCATGACATTCCATTCCATGACATTCATGAAATTCCATTCCATTCCATGACGTTCATGACATGACATTCCTGATATTCCATTCCATGACATGACATTCCTAACATTCCTGGTGACATTCCTGACATTCCTGACATGACATTCCATTCATGACATTGCATTCCATGACATGACATTCCTGACATTGCGTTCCAAGACATGACATTCCTGACATTCCAACATTGGCATGACATTCCTGACATTCCAATCCATGACATGACATTCCTAACATTCCTGACATTCCATTCCATTACATTCCTGACATTCATGACATGACATTCCATGACATTCTTGACATTCCTGATATTCCATGACATTCATGACATGACATTCCTGATATTCCATGACATGATATTCCTGACATTCTATTCCATGACATGAGATTCCTGACATTCCATTCCATGCCTTGACATTCCTGGCATTCCATTCCTTGACATGACATTCCTGACATGCCATGACATGACATTCCTGACATTCCATTCCATGACATTCCATTCCATGACATTCCTGACATTCTATTCCATGACATTCCATTTCATTCCATGACATTCATGACATGACATTCCTGATATTCCATCCCATGACATGATATTCCTGACATTCCTGATGACATTCTTGACATTCCTGACATGACATTCCATTCATGACATTCCATTCCATGACATGACATTCCTGACATTGCATTCCAAGACATTACATTCCTGACATTCCAACATTGACATGACATCCCTAACATTCCAATCCATGTCATGACAATCCTGACATTCCTGACATTCCATTCCATGACAGTCCTGACATTCCTGATATTCCATGACATTCATGACATGCCATTCCTGATATTCCATGACATGACATTCCTGACATTCCATTCCATGACATGACATTCCTGACATTCCATCCAATGATATTCATGACATTCTATTCCATGACATTCATGACATTTCTGACATTCCATTCCATGATATTCCTGACATTCCTGATATGACATTTCTGACATTCCATTCCATGACATGACATTCCTGACATTCCAAAACATGACATTCCTGACATTCCATTCCATGACATTCCATTCCATTACATTCCATTCCATGACATTCCTGACATTCTATTCCATGACATTCCTGACATTCTATTCCATGACATGACATTCCTGACATTCCATTCAATGGCATTCATGACATTCTATTCCATGACATTCCTGACATTCCTGATGACATTCCTGACATTCATGACATGACATTCCATTCATGACATTCCATTCCATGACATGAAATTCCTGACATAGCATTCCAAGACACGACATTCCTGACATTCCATTCCTTGACATGACATTCCTGACATTGCATTCCAAGACATGACATTCCTGACATTCCATTCATTGACATGACATTCCTGACATTCCATTCCATGACATGACATCCCTGACATTCCATTCCATGACATTCATGACATTCCATTCCATGACATTCCTGATATTCTATTCCATGACATTCCTGACATTCAATTCCATGACATGACATTCCTGACATTCCATTCAATTACATTCATGACATTCCTGACATTCCATTCCGTGATATTCCTGACATTCCTGATATGACATTCCTGACATTCCATTCCATGACATGACATTCCTGATATTCCATGACATGACATTCCTGACATTCCATTCCATTCCATTCCTGACATTCTATTCCATGACATTCCTGACATTCCATTCCATGACACGATATTCCTGACATTCCATTCCATGACATGACATTCCTGACATTCCTGATAACATTCCTGACATTCCTGACATGACATTCCATTCATGACATTCCATTCCATGACATGGCATTCCTGACATTGCATTCCAAGACATGACATTCCTGCATTCCAACATTGACATGACATTCCTGACATTCCAATTTATGTCATGACATTCCTGACATTCCATTCCATGACATTCCTGATATTCCATGACATTCATGACATGACATTCCTGATATTCCATGACATGACATTCCTGACATTCCATTCCATGACATGACATTCCTGACATTCCATCCAATGACATTCATGATATTCCATTGCATGACATTCATGACATTCCTGACATTCCATTCCATGATATTCCTGACATTCCTGATATGACATTCCTGACATTCCATTCCATGACATGACATTCCTGACATTCCATGATATGACATTCCTGACATTCCTGACAGTCCATTCCATGACATGACATTCCTGATATTCCATTCTTTGACATGACATTCCTGACATTCCATGACATGACATTCCATGACATTCCATTCCATTCCATGATATTCCATTCCATGACATTCCATGACATTCCATGACATTCATGAAATTCCATTCCATTCCATGACATTCATGACATGACATTCCTAATATTCCATTCCATGACATGACATTCCTGACATTCCTGATGATATTCCTGACATTCCTGACATGACATTCCATTCATGACATTCCATTCCATGACATGACATTCCTGACATTGCATACCAAGACATGACATTCCTGACATTCCAACATTGACATGACATTCCTGACATTCCAATCCATGTCATGACATTCCTGACATTCCTGATATTCCATGATATTCATGACATGACATTCCTGATATTCCATGACATGATATTCTTGACATTCCATTCCATGACATGACATTCCTGACATTCCATTCCATGACATGACATTCCTGACATTCCATTCCTTGACATGACATTCCTGACATTCCATTCCATGACATGACATTCCTGACATTCCATTCCTTGACATGATATTCTTGACATTCCATTCCATGACATGACATTCCTGACATTCCATTCCATGACATGACATTCCTGACATTCCATTCCTTGACATGATATTCTTGACATTCCATTCCATGACATGATATTCCTGACATTCCATTCCATGACATTCATGACATTCATGACATGACATTCCTGACATTCCATTCCATGACATGACATTCCTGACATTCTATGACCTGGCATTCCTGACATGACATTTAT